>NC_056725.1:1872867283-1872909783 GCF_019279795.1 Protopterus annectens | reverse complement strand
TGCACTATAAAAAGACGTTTTGATTTTGCTTTGCACTATTTTGGCCGATGGTTCAATTACACTATGCCGTCGGATCAACCGACGACCTCAATACCGAAAAAACACAAGGACAAGGATAAAGACAGGCATCCGAGGTCCAAAACCGGCGAAGAAACCTCTTCTAGGCCAGTAGCCGGTTCGCCGGTTCTGAGAGGCGCTTTCGCAGCCCCTGACACCCGCTACCTCAGAGCCACATGCCGCTTCCGACTCCCACGTGGAGACAACTAACCCTCTGGAAACTTAAGGTATTGGGCCTACGGAAACTAATCCCTCAGACGGGTCCGTAGCCACTGAGCAGGCATCGGCTTCTGAGGGTGTTTTCAGACCTTCACAACTTACCATTAAAACAACAGCCAAGACAAAGGTACCATTAAAGACAAAGAAATAAGTACAGCATTGTCCTGGACAGTCCTCCATGCCTAAGAAACATATGCTTAAAATGGCCGAAGACCTCATTATTCTAATCGGGGGTTCCCATCCCCCTTCTGAGAAAAGGCCTAGGCATGATACAGACTATGATTCCTCTGATCAGTTTTCCATTTCCTCTTCAGACCAGGGATACTCTCTACCCCCCATGAGGACTCTGATGCTGATGCTGAAGAATCTATCCCTTCAGCCTCTCCTCCTGAGGATTATTTATTTGGGGAAACTTTACATACCATGAGGGAGCATTTCCTTTGGGAAAGTCAGGATTACTCCGAATCCAAGAAAAGGCTCAGGGATTTCCTTTTAATTGCCTCAGCACAGGTCCCTGGCTATTCCGCCTGTGCTAGATATTGTGGATGATGTGTTCTCTGAATCCAGCTTATCTCCTGATTCTTTGCCCCTGCTCCAGCCAAGCCAGATAGGTATTAGAGTCCCTGACTCTCACAAGTTTCTTTACAAAAACCCTTCTGCTGATACAGAAACTATTCCCCAGGGTCCAAAAGGGGTTAAGGCTTCCATTGCAAAAAATCCAGTACCCTCTGACAGAGATTCCAGAGCTTTGGATAGATGGGGGAAGAAAGTATACACTTCTGCAACTTTAGCAGTAAGAGCTTTAAATTGCAAGTTTCACATGCTTAAGTACCAACAATATTTAATGGCTCAGTTAAAACAGAAAATGCTTGCAAGCTCAGAAGCTCCTTATTGTAAATAAATGCAGGATTTATTGTATGCAGTTGAACAGGTGGGAAAACATACTCTGCAATGTGGTTTTGATTCTTTAGAGGCCTCTTGTAGAGGTGCAGTTACAGGTTCTGTGATTTGAAGACATGCTTGGTTAAAAGAACAGAATTTACCTGATCATGTTAAGGCAGAATTATTGGATGCTCCTTTACAGCATGATACCTTGCTTGGTGTTAAGGCAGAAGAGGTGTTAAAGAAAATGGAGGATAAAGCTAAATCTATGCAGACAGTCAAGGGTTTCTTACAGGTACAGCCACCTCGGTTTAGCAGAAATTGGCCAACAAAGAATTGGTCCTTTCCAGTGTCAGACAGGCCACAGAGAGGCAGATACAGACGCCCAAGAGGCAGATCTCAACCCCAAGGCTCAGACAGACGACAGTGGGGCACCTCAACCCCAAAAGGAGGTGAGGACAAGTCTCAACCTTACTTGAAACGGTCACAATGACTTTCCCCTTCATACGCCAAACATGTCCCTTTTGGAAGCCCCCTTAGGGGGAAAACTAGCACTTTTTTCTCAAAACTGGCAATCAATCACCCAAGACAAATGGGTTCTGAATATTGTGTCTCAATGTTACTGGTTCCACTTTCATACTTTACCAAAGCTAAAAGGAATGCCAGACTTGCCACAAAATCAGTGGGCAGAGGCACAAAAACAAATGTCAACCCTCATGGGACATGAGAGCTATTCAAAAAGTACCACAACAGGAACAAGGACAAGAATTTTACTCAGGACTCTTCCTGGTCCCCAGAAAGGACAAGGCCTGGAGGCCCATACTAGACCTTTCAATTCTGAATACTTACCTGGATATTCCGAAATTCAAAATGTTGACATTACAGCAGCTTCTATCCATGCTGGGCAAGAAAGCTTGGCTTGTTACTCTGGACCTCAAAGAGGCATACCTGCATGTCCCTATCAGACAAAATTGCAGAAGATACCTCAGATTCAAAGCTGGTATAATGCACTACCAATTCTCTGCACTGCCCTTTGGCGTATCTACTGCGCCCAGGGTCTTCACAGAGTGCCTGGCACCAGTAATTGCATTTTGCAGACAAAAAGGAATTCAAATATATCCATACTTGGACGACTGCCTCATTCAAGCAGAGACAAAGGACATTCTTCTACAGCATCTGGCATTTGTAAAAAGGTTGCTAATTTCTCTAGGGTACACAGTAAACGAAAAGAAGTCAAAACTAGTGCCATTGCAACAGATTATATTCCTGGGTGCCAGCTTAAATACAACGGCCCAGATGGCTTACCTCACGCCAGACAAACAAGTTCAACTAACTCAATATTTCCAATTACTGGCAAAAAAGTTCCATCTTCCTGCAAGAAAAATTCTGCAGGCCCTGGGATTCATGACATCCTGCATACTACTAATTACCATATGCCAGACTGCATATGAGGAAATTACAATGGTACCTAAAAAGTGTTTGGAGTCAACACTCACAGTTTAGAAGCAGTAATACCAATGATTCCCTTCCTACAACAGGAGTTTCGATGGTGGGCACAGGCATGCCACCTAAACAAGGGTCAGCCTTTTACCCAACCCACAGCCAGGCAAACTTAACAACAGATGCTTCGGATTACGCCTGGGGAGCACACATAGCAGGAAAATGCATTCAGGGTAAGTGGACCACAGACCAGATGCATCTTCACATCAATCAAAAAGAGATGTTGGCTGTTCAAAATGCCCTAACAGCTTTCAAGGACCTTCTGCATCCAGGACAATTATTACTAAAGACAGACAACACCACAGTAATGTGGTACATAAACAAGCAAGGGACACATTCTTATGCCCTATGCAGGCAAGCCATGACCTTGTGGAACACAGCTCTAACGTATCAAGTTCACCTGCAAACACAATTCCTGCCAGGAAAGAAAAATACTCTGGCAGACAATCTAAGTGGAAATATCATGGACCCTCACAAATGGAAATTGAGTCCACAAATCTTCAACATGGTAACGCAAAAATGGGGATGCCCAGATATGGATCTTTTTGCCTCCCCACTGAATTGCCAACTACAAAAATTCTGCAGAAGGACTTATCACAAACAAGCATGGAAAGTGGATACTCTTTTGTTCAGCTGGAAAAACCTAAACGTGTATGCCTTCCCGCCACTGCCACTCCTTTCAGAGGTACTCCTAAAAGCCAGAGAAGAAAAAACACAGATGATCCTGATTGCTCCAGACTGGCCACGCCAGCACTGGTACCCTATCCTAAGGAGCTTGGCTCAAGGCCCACCATGGATTTTGCCTCAAATTCCACACCTTCTGACTCAACAAAACAATCAGATCCTGCACGGTCAGCTCAAAACCCTAAACCTGGCTGCATGGCAGATGCATTAGTCAAACAGGCAACACCTCTCTCTCAAGCTGTTATGGATGTCATTTTGGAGGCCAGGAGGCCTAGCACCAGGAAAGCTTACTCAGAAAAATGGAAGAGATTCTGCGCCTGGAACCAGGCTCAAAGCCTTGACCCTCTTGTTCCAAACATTCCTCAGATTTTACAATACTTAACTGAGATGCTGGGCAGAGGCCTATCCTTCTCATCAGTCAAGAGCCACGCCTCTGCCATTTCAGCACATTACAACATGGATCCTCCTTTATTCTCTCATCCCTTGCTAAAGCAGTACCTCAGAGGGGCTAAAAACATAAGACCATCCCGGAGAGCACCAACACCAACTTGGGACCTCAATTTAGTTTTGGAAAACTGACCCTACCACCTTTTGAGCCAGCCAATACAGCCAAGCTAAAATTTTTATCATGGAAAACAGCTCTGCTCCTGGCAGTAACTTCAGCCTGAAGGGTCTCAGAGCTACAGGCATTAATGGCAGTGGAACCTTTTATCATTTTTCATCAGGACAGGGTTTCTTTAAGGACAAACCCCACCTTTATGCCAAAGGTGGTATCTAGTGTGGCTCTCTTAACCAAACCATCCATTTGCCAACTTTTTATCCAAACCCCCAGAATAAAGGGGAGAAACTTCTGCATTCGTGGGACATGCACAGGCAGCTACGCTTCTACTTGGACAAAGCAAAAGCTTTCAGGAAAATTGAGCAACTGTTTGTAGCATATGCTGCAGGATCACAGGGCAAGGCTATCTCAAAGCAGACTATATCCAAATGGATAGGACACTGTATTCGTTACTGCTACACACAGCATGGAAAATCAGTCCCAAATAACATTAGGCCACATTCCAGCAGGGCAACAGACACTTCAACAGTCTTTCTCAGAGGACTACCTACCAAGGATATTTTGGAGGCTGCAACTTGGAGTTCAATGCACACCTTTACCAAGCATTACCACCTGCCTCTTTACTCTAAATCCAGAGCAGGATTTGCCACTCCAGTTTTGCAAGGCCTCATAGCCAATCCTAGCTCTTTATAGACCAGCCACCCAACCTTAGCTTTGGGATTCTACCCAAGTGTAATGACTGCAGCAGTGTAACACGATGAACATAGTACAGTTTTGTACCTACCATAAATGTAGATGTTCTAGTGTTCACACTGCTGCAGTCCAGGTTACCCTCCCTCCATCCCCTCTGAACTAGCTGGACTTATCTATACCTTTCTATCCTATACAACCTTTGTGGTGTATTTGCTTGTAACTGAAGGTATTGTTTTCATTTTATATGTATATTTTTTATTAGCAATATATATTGCCTACCTATGTGGGGGGGCACCTGACATCTGGGGCAAGAAAAACTGAAGAAAATGGTGTCGGATGCATCTTATATGCCCCTGGCGCACTGACGTCAGGGAAGAAGCGACAGCAACCGATGACGGACCAAGGCTTTGGAACTCTGGCCGGCTGCAGGGCTGCTTGACGGCAGGATAACCCAAGTGTAATGACTGCAGCAGTGTGAACACTCAAACGTCTACATTTATGGTAGGTACAAAACTGCACTTTCCAGTTCTTCCCAGTCCTCGTTCATAACAGGATTGCAGGACTTTCAAGATGGCTGCACATCGAGTAGCAGCTTGATGTTATGTGGTCCTATGTCACCTACATTCATTACTGATGGGTTTGGAGCCGATAATGGGCTCCGGCTCGGCCGACTATTTTCTAGCACGAAGTCTCTAATTGGCTGGGCTAACCCATATCCCAGGATGCACCTCTCCCAAACCCCCAGATCTCGTTTGCCGCTCGTTGAGTTAGGACGTGGTCTCGAGCTTGGCTGTGGCTAAGTACCTTTTTGACTAAACTTTCTAAAGTTTTATACCTTTCTGTCAAAAGCTATTTTCATAGCTATATTGGGTTTTGTGTGTTTTGAGCTTGTTAGAGTTTTGCGAAGAGTGTGTGTGGTTTCCTTGTGTTTGGCGGGCAAGGCCCGTTTAATTTAGAGGGACTTAGTCCTCCCGTCTTGTTCTCAGTGTTTTCTCTCATCGATCCCTAAGGAGCGTTTAAATTAGAGTTCCTGTATTGTATCCCAAATTCCTATTGTGTTGAGTGTTTGGAATTTATTGGACATGTCTAAAGAGCAAAAGGAGCATAAACCCTCCGGGTTTAAAAAATGCTCAAAGTGTGCCTATAAAATGTCGATCACAGATGGCCATGCCATCTGTGTTTATTGCCTTGGCGTGATTCGCTTACAGGAATCCTGCAGTGTCTGCCATTCCTTCAGTTCCAGGGTACTGCAGGAAAGAAAAAATAAACTGATTTTGAAGGGCCTGGTCAAGCTCTGCTTTGAAGAGGATATAGAATCTGCTTCTTCTACTGGCAAATCCAAATCCACGAGAACTAAGAAACGATCTTTGACTCCATCTAGTTCTTGGAGCCCCCAGAGAAGATTTTGAAAATAGTTACAACTTCCTCGGCTCCGTTAGCTTCGGAGCCGCAGGACAGGAGCTCCGGTTTGGATACTGCTTACTCGGCTCCATTGTCTTCGGGGCCGCAGGAGGTATTGGTGGTACTGGAGTCGACCTCGGCTCCTATCATATTGGAGCCGATTCGGAGCCATTCACCCAGTGTTACACAGGAATCAATAAGTAGGAGATCCTCATCTCCTTCAGTTGCTTCTAAATCCTCTAGGTTATCTGATTTGGACGTGGATAGGGTGGTTCAGAGGCTTCTTCAGTCGCCGGTGTTAGCCAAATTGTTTTCGGCTCCGACCCAGTCAGTTCCGGAGCCTATTCCTTTTTCGGTACCGATGATTCCTCCTCCGAGCATTGCTTCATCGGAGCCAGAGTGTTCAGCGCAGAGTGATGTCCTTACGCCGGCTCCAGTACCCCTGGCGGGTTTATCGGAGCCGTCGGCGGCTCCAACCATTTCGGTTCCGTCATCTGGTTTTGGCACTCTGGTTTCCTCGGTCGGGCCCGAGGGGGATGCATCGGGACTTCTGTCGGCCCTGAGTCTCCCTCTCGGCGCTTCTGCTAGGGGGGTCCCGACTCCATTTGTGGTCTCGAAGACGGGTCAGTCCTCTGATTCGGGGGGACCCGCCTTCGAGGCCGTGAGGAGCGCACTGGCTAGGTCATCAGTGACATCACTTGGATCGGCCACTCCATCCCCATACACCCCAACTAGACCCTCTGCTGCCCCTTTGTCAGTGGACAGCGGAGCTTGAAGGCCTGAGGACACCCCCATGAGTGGTCCCAAGCTTTCTGAGGGCCCCTCAGAGTCTGTGCCTGAGGAGCCTCCCAGGAAGAAGTTGTGCAAGAGGAAGCACATAGACTCCCAAGACGAGTCAATCACCTCGGATACTGACCTCGATGATGCAGAGGGGTCCCCTAAGTCGGTCTCAGATGATGTCTCCATCTCCGACATCCTGGAGATTTTGAGACAGAGAAGGCGACTGGCCTTCCAAGCCCCCCTCTGAGGAGGAGTCGGTATTTCTCAAGGCCTTCGGAGCTCAACCTTCTGCCTCCTGTGCATCTCCACCCTTCGATGAACTCTTAGACCTGATTTGTCGCAGGGTGTGGGAGCACCCTGATTCCGTGGAACCAGTGCCCAGTCCTAATAAGTTCCTGTCTGCTTCCCCGGGGAAAGAGATTTTGACAAAAGGGGTCCCTGTAGATGCCATGATGATTGCGTCAGCTACTCAGCAAGAAGTTGCAGAGGCTTCTTCCTCCGTCCATCCTCCTAACAAGGAGTCCAGCAGTATGGATCGATATGGGAAGTGTACCCTGTCTTCAGCGACCTTTACATTGCGGTTTTGAATTACTTTTGTCACTTTACTCGGCTCCAGAGAGATCTCCTCAAAGAGTTGGGAGATACCTTGATGGGTGACATGCCTGAGGCGGTAGCACAGACTGTTAAAGACCCAATTGTCTACTCTTGGTTCCATTGCAAACTTGTCCATGAGGCTCGTATCCTATGCAGCCAAAGGGGCGAGTAGGGCAGCTAGCTCAGGCTTGGCTCTTAGGAGGCAAGCCTGGATGCGCCTATGTCACTTCGCGGAGGCCTTCAAGTCTTCCTTCAAGGACACCCCCTTCGATGGGTCCTCTCTTTTTGGACCCAAAGTGAAAGAGACTCTCACTAGATGTGAGCAGGAGGGTAAGACTTTATCTGTCATAGGGGCCCGTTTTTTTTTTCCCCTCTAGGCCTTATCCCAAGGCTCAGAGAGGAGGGAAGATGTGGTTCAAGAAATCACAAAAGTCTTTCCCAGCCACGCATGGTGAGTCCCCATCCAGAGGCAGAGGTGGGGGGAATTGTTCTGGAAGATGCAGTTGTAGGGGCAGAGGAGAGGCCCCTGCAGTCTGGGAGATCGAGACTCCTTTTGTGGATCTTCCTATCAGCATCCCTGAGGGATTGCCTGACTGTGCTGCTCCGGAGCCAGTCGGGGGTCGTTTTTCGAGGCATCCTCAAGCTTGGGAGAGCATCACTCAGGATCAATGGGTGCTTCGAATAATCACCAGAGGTTACACCATTCCCTTTGTTTCGCCCCCTCCCCTAATCAAAAAAATCCCGGACATTCCACCCAGTCAAAGTGATCAAGTAGCGCTAGAGATATCAAAGCTGCTAAGAAAAGGAGTCATCCATCCGGTCCCCTCAGACCAGATCGGATCAGGAACTTACTCGACTCTCTTTGGTGCTGAAAAAAACAGGGGACCTGAGACCCATCCTGGATCTCAGTCGATTGAATCACTACGTCCTGAAGTCCAAGTTTCGAATGGTCGCTCTTCAATCTATCTTCCCATTGTTAAGAGAGGGAGTATGGATGTGCTCCATCAACCTCAAGGATGCCTGTTATCACATCAAGATAAACAAGGCATCCAGGAATCCTTTACGCTTCCGGCTGGGAGCCGGTCATTTCCAGTTTCGAGCCCTGCCCTTTGGTTTCACCACAGCCCCCAGGGTGTTTACCAAGTGCTTGGCAGTGGTGACAGCTCACCCGAGACGTCTAGGATTACAGGTGTTTCCTTACCTGGACGATTGGCTCATTACCGCCCCCACCAGGCATCTCCTCGTCCAAGCCAGAGAGGCTACCATAAACCTTTGTCAAAGGTTAGGAATTACACTAAACTGGGAAAAAATCTGCCTTGCTGCCCTGACAGCATGTTGTATTTATAGGCGGAGAGTTAAACTTGGTCCTAATGAGGGCCTTTCTACCTCAAGAAAGGATTACAGTGTTGCAATCTCAGGTCCAGGCTCTATTGCCCCGGAAGAAGGTCCAAGCCAGGTTAGTTCTTCAGTTATTGGTTTCATGGCGGCGACCATAATGTTAGTACCCTTAGCCAGGCTACACATGCGGATCCTCCAGTGGCTCCTATCAGTCCAGTGGTCCTATCAAAAATTACCCCTCTCTCACGCAATTCTCCTCACAGAGCATTGCAGGCAGGATCTTCGTTGGTGGCTATGTTCCTCCAAACCTGGGCAAGGGGAGGAATCTAGTCCCCCTCTCTCCTGCTGCCACAGTGACCACAGACGCTTCCCAGATAGGGTGGGGGGGCATTATCTGGGCAGAATGGTCCAAGGCATGTGGCAGGATCACGAGGTACACTTACACATCAATGTCGTGGAGATGAGAGCAGTGCTGTTAGCGTTGCAAGTACTTCAGAGCTCTCTTCACCGGGGAACAATTGCTATTCACTCAGACAGCATGTCAGAGTTTTGGTACCTGAACAAGCAAGGGGGAACCAAGTTTTACCCCTTTTGCAGAGAAGCCATGAGAGTGTGGAATTGGGCAGTGTCTTCCCAATGGTTTCTAGTGGCAACGCACATTCCGGGAAAGTCCAGCGTGATAGCAGACGGGCTAAACCGAGTTACTCTGATGCCTTACGAGTGGTCCCTGAACAACCGAGTTGCTACTCGGATCTTCAGCAGGTGGGGTCAGCCTTGCTGCAATCTCTTTGCCAGTCCCCTTAATGCCAAATGCAGCAACTACTTCACTCTGATCCCCCCACAGGGGGAGTCACCCAGGGACTCTCTAGTCCACGGTTGGCCTTCCGGTCTGCTCTATGCCTTTCCTCCGTTTTCTCTGTTACCAAGACTTATTCAGAAAGCCATTCACTTTGGAAGCAAGATGATTCTAATTGCTCCACACTGGCCCTGCCAGGTCTGGTTCCCCTTCCTTCAGCAGTTCACTGTGGACAGTCCTTGGTTTCTGGATCCAGTACCAGACCTTTTGACTCCTATGTCGGAACAGCTCCACCCCTCCCTACAGTCCCTCAGGTTGACAGCCTGGCTGCTGTACTTCGATCGATAGTTAGACTGCATTCCTTTTCACCTGAGGTGGTGCATATTCTTTCGTCGTCTCACAAGTCCTCCACCAGAAGAATTTACTCTAGCAAATGGAAGAGATTTTCCATCTGGGCTCAGGCACAAGGTCTGGACCCTTTCACAGCCCCTATATCGGCGGTCTTAGACTTTTTAGCTATGCTCTTCCGACAGGGCTCTGCTCCCTCAACCATTAAAGTGCAGCTGGCGGCCATTTCTAATTTCCATGTATCCTATGAGCCCTCCCTTATGGGCCATAAACTTTGCAAGGCCTTTTTGAAAGGAGCCTGGGTACTGCATCCTCCTGTGTCAGAACCCGTCATGCCATGGGATTTAAATCTGGTATTGCAAGCCATCACTTCTCTGCCCTTTGAGCCTGCTGCCACTTGCGAACTGAAATTCTTATCCTGGAAGACTGCTTTTTTAGTGGCCATCACTTCGGCTAGAAGAGCATCAGAAATTCAAGCATTGTCCATTAGGCCCCCGTATTTGATATTCCATAAGGACACGGTATCCTTGAGAACTTACTCCATCCTTTCTCCCTAAGGTGTCGTCTACATTTAACCTCCACCAATCCATTGAGTTACCTGTGTTTTTTCCCAACTTCTCCAACAAGGCAGAGTTCAAATTTCATCAATTGGATGTACATAGACAGCCAAGATTCTATTTACACAGTAAAAAACACGTAAGAAAATCAGATCAATTGTTTGTCTCTCTTTCGGAGAATAGAACGGGTAGTTCTGTTTCCAAGTGCACAATTTCCAAGAGGATTAAGGATTGCATTACCTTTATTTACTCATCAACAGACAGAAACTTACCCTTCCCAGTCAAGGCTCATTCCACTAGGGCGGTCTCGACTTCAATAGCGTATCATACCAGGCTTTCCTTGGACGACATTTGTGCAGCGGCCACCTGGGCTTTTCATCACACCCTTATCTCTCATTACAAGCTGGACGTGGCATCTATAGGTCAGGCTTCCTTTGGTTCCACGGTTCTCAGGAGTATTTTCCTATGAGCCTCCCAGGTTAGAGGTGCTAGGGACACTGTCCCATCAGTAATGAATGTAGGCGAGATAGGACCACATAACATCAGTTAGTTATGTACTCACCATAACGATCGATGTATGTGGTCCATCTCGCCTACATTCTTACGTACCCTTCCACGTGCCCCCTGCCTAAAGGATTTGGAGGATAATTCCTCTGAGACCCTTCAGAATCGGTTTATTCCCTTTTCCTGGTGGATGATGCTCCTCTTACTGAGGTTGGTGTATGTGGAGTGACTCGGATGTATGCAAACAAGATCTGGGGGTTTGGGAGAGGTGCATCCTGGGATACGGGTTAGCCCAGCCAATTAAGAGACTTTGTGCTAGAAAATATTATCAAATAATCATTATTAATAAAAAATTATCGGCTCCGAATCTATCCATAATGAATGTAGGCGAGATGGACCACATACATTAATTGTTATGGTGAGCACATAACTAACTGTTTCTACCTCTCCCGGTGTGAAAACAGAAACTCGGCAAAGAAGGCCAGTAGACTTGTGTTTATGGGTACATTTCAGTAACTGGCCAGTAAGTGCACTGCCTGGATGCCAGGAATAAAGAAATACAGGAGACCTGGAAAACAAAATCAGCTACAAAAAGTGAGGAAGAAACACTGGGTAAAGTTCTGCAGCTGTTCAGCAAAAAGCTATGCAACCTTCAGACATGATTTCCAGTAAACCTACAGGAAGATACAAGCCAACTGCATACAGACCTGGTTAAACTAAACAAAACACTGATGGGTTACATCAACACAAACAAAATGCTGAAAAAAATGGAAGAAGCTTTAAGTAGCTATTCACATGAGATGATAAAGCTGCAAAATCAGAGGACGAAATAAAGAAAAGGCTGACTGAATACAGGACTGCTCAGGAAGAGATGTTTTAAAAAAGCAGAATTAGAAGTCAGAGCATGTAGGGAAAACCTGAGATTTTCAGCTATACCAGAGAAGCTGGAAGGAACAGACTGCATTAATTTTATGAAAGCACAAATAAGCGACTGGACTGGTATTTCACAGCAGTCGTCTGTTGAAAGGGCACATCATGTGTATGCTCCAAACAGCTATAAGAAAGCAACCTAGACCTATAAAAGATGCAGTCCTACCTGCAGAAGGAGTTGATTTTGCCAAAACTGTGGCAGAAGGACACGATACTAAAAGTGGGAGATAGCAAAGTGTTTGTGGAGAATGACTACTCACTGTACACCAGGCAGAAGAGGAGTAAATTCATTCCACTGTTCAGGGAATGTCGAGACACCAGTGTGTGATTCAAACTCCTGTATCCAGCTGTCTTTAAAGTGTTCTTCCCTGTAGGTCAAAATAATTTTTTGGTGACATGCATGCTAAGGAGGAAATGCAGCATTTTTCCAACAAAAAGTGAGCTATAAAATAGGAGATTTTGCTGCTTGTTTATCTGGTAAGAAAGACTACAGAGAAGCTGTACCTGTGAAACCTTTTCCAGTATTTCATTGGAAAATGTTGTCGAGAAAGAAGGACCATGAGAATTTACTAGAATTGAGAGTACGTTGGAAATGAAGCAGAGACAGGATTTGGACAATGGAGAACAGTAATAAAATCAATAATTCAGTGTGGGATTACAGTGCAATAATTATAATTGTAAAATATGACAGAGCAAGAAAATCTGGAAATAGTGAACTTTTTCAAAAATTTCTTTGATTTTTGGGGGCTCTAAAGTATAGGCCCTACTTCATGTCATTAATGTTTGGAAAAATGCTTTGGGGAGGGAAAGAGGGGAGAAAGCTAAGTGCAAGTAAAAACATATTATTTTCTTAATAGTACTGTATTTGTGGTGTATGGTTTTCTTTGCGTGCTGTTTTTAAGTGTAATGGGGATTGTAAACAGGTGCTGCTGTTTTTCTTTCTCCTCTACTCGCTCTCTCTCCTCTTGTACAGTTTTGAGAAAATATAGGCAATACAGTATAAAAAAGTCTGGTTAAAAAGGCATGGCAAAGTTAAAATTAATATGTTTTTTTTTCCATTCTTGCATGGGTAAATGACTATTGATGGACCTTAGTGTGATTAGTTTTATGAGCAAGTAAATGAAAAAAGAATATTATGAGCCTTTTTTTTCTAACAAATGCATGCATACTTAGTAGCAAGTCTGCAGGTGGTCTTCATGTTTCCATGGAATTGTCTGATAGAGAAACTGGCCATTTGGTTCTCATTTCTCCATGGAGACAGTCTGATAAAGAGAAACTGGAGACAGTCTGGTGGAAGGGGATTTGCTTGGGGAAAATATAAAAAAAAAAAAAAGAGAGAGAGAAATTGGCTAGGTCATAATGTTCTCTGAAGGCAATCAGGGGCTTTCCCAGTGGGGGGGGCTTTAAAGATGAGACAATTAATTGGACTTGAGGTAAAGTTTTCTCAGTTTTTCTCTTTTGAAATGCAATGTGGATACTAATATACACAGGTACGTTTGTTTTTTCTTTTTCTTTGTTCAATTTTCAGAAATGTAGAGAGGGGAAAGGTGTAGTTAAGAAAGTATGACAAAAGAAAAATCAGTGTGCTTTTTCCCATGCTTGCATAGGGAAATGACTGGGTTAAGACCCTTGGCGTTGACCAGTAACAAGTTTATTACAAAGTATGTAAATGAAAAAGAATGTTGAATATTATAAAGCTTTTTTTTTCTGGTAAACAAGGTATCCTTGGCAGTTTTGTGTCTAGTTTGCATGTCACTGTACAATTTGGTAAAAAGAAATGGCTTAGAGAAAGTGTTTACTGAAAGCATTCAAGTGTTTTCTCAGCTGGGAGAGCTATAAAGATAAACAAAAACAAGTAGCACTTACTAATAGCGCAGGCTGTACTATGCGTCTTAGCATGACTAACTGGTTAACTCTAGCCTGTCTGTGTGGCTATCGACTTAGAACTTTTGTTTTTATTAGGAAGCAAAAACTTCAATATTTGAAGATGCACATAGTTTTTGTGTTAAGTAAATAGGTTTTTGGGGTATTTTGGAGGGTTTGTTGGTTCTGTTTGAGGGCTTTCAAAAAAAGATGTAAGATGTGGCATAGGCTCAAATGGATATGACAAGAAACAACTGTGCAAAACACCGACAAGCCTAACAATATAGGCATATAACATAAAAGTTGGAATTAGACATTTAACAGTAAAGCAGTTATACATAAAAAGTGGTAATAACTATATAATAAAAGTATGCTTTCTGGATTTTTTTTCAATCTGAATAGTCTCACAGATATAAAGAAAAGGAAAGAGTAGTGAACTATATTAAAAATGTAGAGTGCAAATAGCTATGCTACAGGAGACACCTGGAAAGAATTGAGCATGCAAATTTTATAAACTTTTCAGGATGGTTATTTGGCAGAATATCTCTGGTAAAGGAAAAAGAGTACTTATATTAGTTGCAAGAAGAGCTCCAATAGAGATGGTGGGGGGGAAATAATAATGGAAACTATATAGCACTAAGGGACTACTGGCCAGGGAGGAGGATTACACTGGCATGCATTTACATTCCACCTAAAACTGCTGTAATGGAGCTTAAGGAAATCCTGTGAGAAATCGTCTTTCAGCAAGGAATATTACTTATAGGTGGAGACTCGAATTTGGTTTGCAACAGTGAAGATGTGTCTGGGAGGCCTGGAAGGGAAAATATAACAAAGGGAGGGTAGGTTTTATAAAGAATTTTGTGATAATGTTTGGCATGGAAGGGCACATTCAGTACTTGGAGTTCGGAGTGAATTTGCTTATTTTTCTCCAAGATGTAAAAACTGGGCTAGGCTAGATAGAATCTATATCTCACAGGAACATATGCATACAATTGAAGTCTTGAAATGCACCCAACAACTAATTCAGGTCATGGGCCAGTAATAATTAAAATAAAAACGCAAGGTAATGAAATAAAAATGAGACACTGGCGCTTTCCCACCATTGGTTGAAAAGAGGAATTTAAGGAATGGTTTTGTAATTGTCAGGCCCTACTAGAGAAGATAGAAATTTCTTCAGAAAATATAGTTAGGGAGTGGGATAAAATTAAAGTGGAGTTTAAAACTAGGGTGGAAGTAAGAGAAAGGGAGATATGGCCAAGTACCAAGAATTATTTAGAGGGACTGACAAATGTTAAAGTATTGCAAAACAGGGGTAATGTATTAGAACAAAAAAGGAGCAATTACAGAATGCTAAACAGAAAAGGGATTACCTCAAATAATGTGCAGGAGTTTAGAAAGATTGCTGTTAAGCAACTGTTTTTTTGATAATTCTAGAGCATAAAAACTGCCTGTCACCAAGCTTATGGAGCCTGTAACAAGGAAGATAACGAGATCCTGTAAAAGTATTGGAAATATTTTGAAAAATTTATGACAGTTTGTATAAAGCAGAGAAATATAGAAATTGAGAAAAGTTAGAGGTAGGTGAGGCTCGGTTATTAATAGGATAGGAAGAGATGAGATAAAAATGGCTATGCATAACCAATCTACAAGAAAATCCCCAGGAATAGATGGTATTCCTGTGGAATTTTGGAAGCTAGGAAGGAAAAAACTGAAAGATCTAAAAGTTTTTATTTAACAGTATTTTAAGAGAAGTACCATCATCCTGGAAGAAGGCGGTGGTAACAGTAATACCTAAAGAGGGTAAAGATCCTCAGATCCACCTTCATTCAGGCCCATTTTAATACTAAACCATGATTATAAAGTGTTTATATCTGCAATGGCTAAAAGAATGGCAAAAATGATACCAAAATTGATAGATATGGATCAGTGTGGTTTTGTGAAGGGGAAGCAAACATTTGACAATATTAACAGAACATTGATGATCCAGAGCGAAGTAGAATGTAAGAAAGTACCACTGTTGTTGGTGAGTCTTGACTTTATGTGCAGGGCAATGGAAGCATTTGCTTTGCCTGATGTATAAGGTCGATTAGGAGTGTATATGAGGGATCGGAGGTGAAAATTAAAGTGGGTGGGGTCCTGTCTGATTACTTCTTGAGTAGAAGAACCAGGCAGGGTTGTCTGTTTTCTCTTTTATTGTTTGCTTTATATTTAGAACCATTGGCAAAGAAAATAAGGGACTCAGAAATTCAAGGATATAATTGATATGGTAGTCAGGAAAAGATGGCTCTATATGCAGATGATATTTTATACATGACCAAACCAGAAAGGGACATTACAGACTTGTGGAACATAAGACGCATAGACATGTGTTCTTCGTGTTTCACTGTTGGTCATCACACTTGGGTTATCTGCCTGCAGGTAGCCCTGAGTGTCGGCCAGAATACCAGAGACTTAGTATTTCTGTGTTGGATGCTGTCGCACCTTCCCTGATGTCAGGTCATCAGGGGTATAAAAACAGGCAGCCAACACCATTACACCAGTCTTTCTTTCCGAGGAGGAGCCCGAAGCAGAAGCAGTTCGCAAGTGCCAGTTGGCCGCTACCTGAATTTTCATTTTTGAGTTGAATGATTCTGAAGTCTTCTAAAGCTAAGTACCCTGTTGGGGATCCTGTTTTCTTGCTCTAACCGATGTCAGAAAAAGCTAACAATTGTCTTGCCTGTGGAAAGCAAATACCTCACAGAGGTTTTCATTCTTACTGCGTCACCTGTTTAGGCCCAGACCACGACATCCCTCGCTGTCAGTTTTATGCCTTGTTTAACACCTGAACGATTCGTTGTCGGGCAGTCTGTCGCTAAATACTTTCGCTCTGTCTCCATATTCTGAAATGGCTTCGGTAAGCCATCCGACTACCGTTTTTCTGACAAAACATAAGGATAAAGATAAGAGACTGACTGCATAGATCCAAAACTGCCGACGACGCCTCCGTTAATCTAGTTGCCAGTCTGCCGGTACTCATTGAGGCTCCTTTGCAGCCCATGATGCCCACTTCACTGGATTCGCAGGCCTCTGCCGAGACCCTTTCAGAGTCCGTTATGCAGCGAGATGCTTCTTCGACTATGGAACCAACTGATGTCTCCACCTGGGCTGTGTCCGGAGTCACTGTGCAGGCACTGGCTCCTGAGGCAGTTTTTCGCTCCACCGATGATTGAAACAAACCAACGACTTCATTTCTAACCAAAACTACCTAGTTTCTTAGGCTAAGTATGCACTACGCCTAAAAAACTGACGACCAAAGTGCATGCTCAGGCACCCCTGCCACAAAAACAAATGCTTAGAATGGCTGAAGACCTTATTACGCTGATTAGGGGAAGTCAGCCTTCCCCTGCAGAGAGACAAAGAATCCAGTCCCCTGCAGGTTCTACAGACCAGTAGTCCGATGACTCTGACCTTTCTGATTATGAAGACGTGCCCTTATCAGCCTGTGAGGATTCGGATGCAGAGGAATCCATTCCCTCTGCCTCCCCTCCAGAAGATTTTTCTTTTGGTGAAACCTTGCATACTTTGAGAACATTTCCATTGGGAATGCCAAGACTATTCTCAGTCCAAAAAGAGCCTCAGGGAATTTTTAGAGTTGCCTCAGCACAGTTCTTTAGCTGTACCCCTTGTCCTGGATGTTGTGGATGATGTTTTCATGGAATCCAGTCTTAATCCTCACACTTTACCTCCTGCCCCTAGGAAACCAGATAGGTGTACTACAGAGAATACTCAAGTTTCTTTCAAGAATCCTACTGCTGACCCAGAGATCATTTCCCAAGGGCCTAAAGGTGTTAAGGGTACTACAGCCAAGAATCCCACCCCTTCAGACAGGGATTCCAGAGCTTTGGGCAGATGGGGTAAGAAGGTATATATCTCTGCAATTCTTATCAGGGCATTGAAGTGCCAGTTTCACATGCTGAAATACCAGCAACATGTTATGGCACTTATTAAACAAAAAGTGGTAACTTTTGCAGATTGTGCAGAAAATAAAGAATTGCAGGAGCTTATGCATTCTACAAACCAAGTCAGTAAGCATAATTTGCAGGGTGGCTTTGATGCTCTAGAAGCATCTTGCAGGACAGCAGTCACTGGCTCTATACTGAGAAGACATGCTTAGCTGAAGGAGCAGACCTTGCCAGATCATGTCAAATCTAAATTACTAGACGCTCCTTTGAATAAGGACTGTTTGGCACCAAAGCAGAAGAGGTTCTTAAAAAGATGGAAGAAAAAGATAAATCTATGCAGACTTTTAAAGAATTCCTACAAGTGCAACCCCCTAGATTCAGAAGGATTTGCCCTTCAAAACACTGGTCCTTTTTAGCCCCATTCAGGCTTTCCCAAACAAGACCCAGGGGAAACAGACCATCCAGACTACAGTCTCTGGGTATGCAGAGATCTAAGCAATGGAGTGCCCCCACCCCTAAATCAGGGAGTGGTAAGCCACCTCCTTATGGAAAAAGCTCACAATGACTTCTTCACTCTACTTCCAAGCCCTGCCCAATTGCTTGTTCCCCTAGGAGGAAAACTTGCCATTCATGCAAAAAACTGGATGTCCATCACTCAGTACCGATGTGTCCTCAACATTGTATCCCAGGGGTACAAATTTTATTTCCATTCACTGCCAACCCCATGCGGGTTTCCAGAGATTCCTCCAAACCAGTGGGCAGAGGCTCAAAACCAAGTACTTTCCCTGTTCAATATCAGAGCTATTCAGCCTGTTCGAGTAGAACCAGGGGGTCAAGAACTCTACTCCAGACTCTTCCTGATACCCAGGAAAGAGGGCTCTTGGTGCCCAATCCTGGATCTTCAATTCTCAACACCTTCCTGGTGGTAACCAAAATTCAAGATGCTCATCCTGCAACATCATCTCTCTGTGTTAGCCGAGGATGCCTGATTGGTCACCCTAGACTTAAAAGAAGCCTATCTTCACATCCCCATAAGGGAGTCATGCAGGTCGTATCTACGTTTCAGGGCAGGGTCTATGCATTATCAGTTCTCTGCACTTCCCTTTGGCTTATCTATTGCACGCAGGGTATTCATAAAATGCCTGGCTTCAGCCATTGCATACTGCAGGCATAGAAATATCCAAATTTACCCATACTTGGACGACTGCCTGTTTCAGGCGGACAGCCAGGAAATTGCTGCTTCAGCACCTGGCATTTGTAAAAAGTCTTCTCACTTCATTGGGGTACACCATCAATGAAAAGAAATCACAACTGGTCCCCAGTCAAAAGATTGTATTCTGGGGAGCAAGCTTGGACACAACTTCACAGATGGCATTCCTCACTTCAGAAAAACAGGTCTTTCTGACAGACTGCTTCAAACAAATGGCCACCAGAACCCAGCTATCTGCAAGAAAAGTACTGCACGCCCTAGGGTTCATAGCCTCATGTATACTACTAATTCTGTATGCAAGACTGCATATGGGGAAACTTCAGTGGTACTTAAAAGGTCTTTTGTGCCAACATTTTCAGGACTTGGAAACAGTCACTCCTGTCATACCTTGTCTAAGGACAGAGTTCCTTTGGTGGGAAGAAGCATGCAACCACAACAAGGGACTGCCTTTTACTCAACCCCACGCTGCCCAGACCTTGACCACAGATGCATCAGACTATGCATGAGGGCTCATATGGCTGGCAAATGCATTCAGAGCCACTGTAGCCCAAGTCAAATTCATCTGCGCATCAACCAAAAAGAGATGCTAGCTGTAAAGAATGCCCTGACAGCTTTCCGATCCCTACTCTTTCCAGGGCAACTGCTGATAAAAACAGTTAACACCACAGTTATGTGGTACATCAACAAGCAGGGGGGAACCCATTCTTACCCACTCTGCAGGTTATCTATGGCCCTCTGGAACATAGCCTTGGACATCCAAGTCTATCTACAAGCTCAATTCCTGCCAGGCAAACAAAACTCACTGGCAGACAACTTAAGCACAAATCTCCTAGACCCACATGAGTGGAAATTGGAGCCCAGCACCTTAAACCTTCTGATTCAGAAATGGAGGACCCCAGAGGTGGATCTCTCTGCATCCCCCTACAACCACCAGCTGAGCAAATTCTGCACCAGGAGCCCTCAGTGGATGCCCTATCCTTTCAATGGGAAAACCTCTCAATCTATGCGTTTCCCTCTCTGCTCCTTCTCTCAAGATAAAACCAGACAGACCAAGGACAGTTCTGATTGCCCCAGACTGGACACGCCAACACTTGTACCCACTCCTGCGCAGCCTGACAGTGCCACCCTGGCACGTACACCAGACCCCAACCCTGCTCTCTCAGCTGGAGGGACAGATTTTGCATCCACAGTTGCAAACTCTAAATCTTGCAGCCGGGCTTATTCCTTGAATACTCCACCAGCAACCCTAAGCAAACAAGTGCTGGATGTCATCCTTGAAGCCAGAAAGCCCAGTACAAGGAAATCCTATGCTGTTAAGTGGAAAAGGTATTGTTCTTAAGGAAAGGACACAGCACTACCCTCCTTACCTCTAATCCTGGATTGCCTAGCAGAACTACTCCTCCATTAATATCCATGCCTCTGCCGTCCTGGCTCATTACAATACTGAGCCACCTCTATTCCCTCACCCTCTCATCAAACAATTCCTGACAGGGGCAAACAACTTAAGGCCACCAAGGAGTGCACCCACCCCTGCTTGGGACCTTAACTTTGTACTGGAAAAGCTCACGCTTCCCCCTTTTGAGCCTGCTGCTTCAGCAGAGTTAAAATTCCTCTCTTGGAAAACAGCCTTGCTTCTAGCCATCACTTCAGCTAGAAGAGTGTCTGATTTACAAGCATTGATGGCTGTGGAACCCTTCATTATTTTCCATGCTGACAGGGTTTCTCTCAGGACTAACCCTTCCTTTATGCCTAAAGTGGTGTCCAGTGACACTCAACCAATCCATCCATTTGCCAACCTTTTTCTCTAATCCTCAAAATAAAAGGGAAAGGATCCTGCACTCTTTGGACGTGCACAGACAGCTCAGATTCTACCTTGATAGGACTACGCCTTTCAGAAAATCTGACCAGTTGCTAGTCAGCTTTGCAACATGGACAGAGGGCAAGGCCATTTCAAAACAAATCATTCCCAAATGTGTAAAACACTGCATCCATTTCTGCTACAAGCACCATGGAAAACCAACCCCTCAGGGGGTCGGAACACATTCCACTAGGGCTACAACTACCTCTACAGCATTTCTCAGGGGAGTCCCTACCAGGGACATCCGGGAAGCTACTACCTGGAGTTCTGTACACACCTTCACCAAGCATTACCATCTGCTTATCTTTTCCAAATCCAGGGCAGGTTTTGCTACAGCAGTATTGCAAGGCCTACCAGCCAGCCATAACTCTTCTTGACTGCCTCCATCCTTCCTCAGCTTTTGGAATCAACCCAAGTTTGAAGACTGCAACAGTGAAACACGAAGAGCTTAGTACAGTTGTGTGCACTTACCATAAATGTAGATGTTCGAGTGTATTCACTGTTGCAGTCCTGGTTTACCTCCCTCCAGCCCCCTGGTTTTCTCTCTCTCTCCTCTCTTTGGCTATTCCTACTGGTATGAGTATTTACTTTTTACTGGTGGTGTTTTCCCCACTATGTCCTAGCTCCCTATTTGGGGGTGCCTGACATTTGGGGAAAGAAAAACTGATGTAATGGCATAGGCTGTTTGATGTTCATCGTGTTTTACTGTTGCAATCATTACACTTGGGTTATCCTGCTGGCAGGCTACCCGCAGTCGGCCTGAATTCCAAGGTCTTGGTCCGGCGTCAGTTGCTGTTGCCTCTCTGACGTCAGTGCACCAGGGGTATATAAGATGCAGCCGACGCCATTTTCTTCAGTCTTTCTTTTGCCGCACAGTGCTCGAAGCAAAAGCAGTTCGCAAGTGCCAGTCGGCCAACTCCTGAGATTTTCGAATTCGAATTTCAGATCCAAAGTCTTCATTAAAGCTAAGTACCCCGTTGGGGAAACTTTTTTCTTGCTCCAGACCGATGTCAGAAAAAGTTAACAATTGTATTTCTTTTGGGAAGCAAATACCTCATAAGGATTTTCAGTCTTACTGTATTCCTTGCCTAGGCCCTGACCACGATGTTGCTTGTCGGTTTTGTGCTAGATTTAACCAACACACTATTAAGCGTCTGTACGATTTTGCCTTTCATTACTTTGGCCGCAGATTCAATTATACAATGCCGGTGGAACAGCCAACGACCTTGAGTCTATAAAAAACGCAAGGATAAAGACAACGACAGGCATCCGAGGTCCAAAACCAACAATGAGGCTTCCTCTAAGTTAGTAGTCAGTTTGCCGGTTCTCCGTGAGGCGCTTTCGCATACTCTGACACCCGCTACCTCAGAGCCACAGGCCGCTTCCGACTCCCACGTGGAGTCGACTGGGCCTCTGGAAACTCAAGGTATTGGATCCTCGGAAACTATTCCCTCAGATGGGTCCAGAACCGCTGTGCAGGCATCTGCTTCTGAGGGTGTCTTCAGACCTACACAGTTATATGTAAAGCCATCTTCAGCTTCAAAGCCAAAGTCTAAAGTAGCTCTAAAGACAAAGAAACAAGTACAGCATTCTCCAGGACAGACTTCCATGCCTAAAAAACAGATGCTCAAAATGGCCGAAGACCTTATTACTTTGATCAGGGGTTCCCATCCCCCTCCTGATAAGAGACCTAGGCAAGAGACAGAATATGAATCTTCAGATCAGGTTTCCATTTCCTCTGATTCCTCCTCTGATCAGGAATACTCTCTTCCTCCCTATGATGAATTCTGATGCTGAAGAATCTATTCCTTCAGCTTCTCCTCCTGAGGATTACTCTTTTGGGGAAACCCTGCATAATATGAGGGAGCACTTTCATTGGGAGAGCCAGGATTATTCAGAATCCAAGAAAAGGCTCAGATATTTTCTTTTACTTCCTCAGCACAGGCCCATTGCTATTCCTCCTGTTCTGGACATTGTAGATGATGTTTTTCAGAGTCTGGCCAGTCTCCAGACTCTATACCCCCTGCACCTGTTAAGCCAGACAGGTACTACAGGGTTCCAGACTCTCATATATTTCTGTATAAAAACCCTGCTGCTGGCCCGGAAACTATATCTCAGGGTCCCAAAGGGGTCAAGGCTTCCACTGCAAAAAACCCTGTTCCCTCTGATAGGGATTCTAGAGCACTGGACAGATGGGGGAAGAAGTTTACACTTCTGCTACCTTGGCTGTAAGGGCTTTAAATTGTCAGTTTCATATGCTTAAATATCAGCAATACTTAATGTCACTGTTAAAACAGAAAACATTGACAAATTCTGAATGTGCTGAAAACAAGGAAATGCAGGATTTATTGCATGCAGCTGAACAGGTGGGAAAACATACTTTGCAATGTGGTTTTGATTCTTTGGAGGCCTCTTGTAGGGCCGCTGTAACGGGTTCTGTGATTAGGAGACATGCTTGGTTAAAGGAACAGAATCTGCTTGATCATGATCATGTTAAAGCAAAATTATTAGATGCTCCATTACAGCATGATACTTTGGTGTTAAGGCAGAAGAGGTGTTGAAGAAAATGGAGGATAAAGCGAAATCTATGCAGACAGTTAAGAATTTCTTACAGGTATATCCACCCAGATTTAGCAGGAACTGGCCTTCAAAAAATTGGTCCTTTCCAGTGTCAGATAGGCCATAGAGAGGCAGATACAGGCGCCCTAGAGGCAGATCCCAGCCCCAAGGTTCATACAGGCATAAACAATTGGGTGCTTCTACCTTCAAAAGCGGAGAAGACAAATCTCAACCCTATAGGAAACAGTCCCAATGACTTTCCTCTACCAGCACCAAGCACTTGTCTTTTGGGCACTCCCTTAGGGGGAAAACTAGCACTTTTTTCACAAAACTGGCACATGATCACCCAGGACCAATGGGTCTTGAAGATAGTGTCTCAGGGTTACAGGTTCCACTTTCACACCCTGCCAAAGGCAAAAGGCATGCCAGACCTGCCACACAATCAGTGGGCAGAGGCACAAAAGCAAGTTTCTTCCCTCATGGACATGAGGACCTTTCACCGAGTACCTCTACAGGAGCAGGGGCAAGGATTTTACTCACGTCTTTCCTTGGTACCCAGAAAGGACAAAGCCTGGAGACCAATGCTGGACCTGTCTATTCTAAACACTTTTCTGGACGTTCCAAAATTCAAAATGTTGACTTTGTAGCAGCTTCTGCCCATGCTGGGCAAGAAGGCTTGGCTTGTAACCTTGGACTTAAGAGGCATACGTGCATGTCCCAATCGGACAATTTGCAGAAGATACCTCAGATTCATAGCTGGCTCAATGCACTACCAATTCTCTGCACTGCCCTTTGGCTTATCTACTGCGCCAAGGGTCTTCACAAATTGCCTGGCACCAGCAGTTGCTTTTTGCAGACAAAGAGGAATTCAAATATAACCCTACTTGGACGACTGCCTTATTCAAGCAGAGAACAAGGGCATTCTACTAAAGCATCTGGCTTTTGTAAAAAGATTGCTAATTTGCCTAGGGTACATAGTAAACGAAAAGAAATCAAAACTAGTACCCTCTCAAGAGATAATATTCCTGGGTGCAAGCTTAAATACAACTGCCCAGATAGCCTACCTCACGCCAGACAAAGGCAACTGACTTCTTACTTCGAAATGTTGGCAACAAAACCCCAATTATCTGCAAGAAAAAAATCTGCAGGCTTTGGGCTTCATGGCATCCTGGATTCTGTTAATTCCATATGCAAGACTGCATATGAGGAAACTTCAATGGTATCTTAAGTGTTTGGACTCAACATTGCCACAGCCTGGAAAAACTCCTCATTCCCTGCCTACAACAGGAGTTTCGATGGGCACAGGCCTGTCACCACAATAAGGGACAGCCTTTCCCTTTACCCACTGCCAGGCAGGCAGTAACAACAGATGCATCAGATTATGTCTGGGGGGCCCACATGGCAGGAAAATGCATTCAGGGCACATGGCCCACAAGCCAAACGCATCTTCATATCAATCTAAAAGAAATGCTGGCTGTCCAGAATGCCCTGACAGCTTTCAAGGATCTACTTCATCCAGAACATCTGCTGACAATACTACAGTCATGTGGTACATAAACAAGCAGGGAGGCACGCATTCCTGCCCCCTCTGCAGACAAGCCATGATTTTGTGGAACACAGCATTGACTTATCAAGTACACCTGCAAGCTAAATTCCTGCCAGGAAAGACAAATACTCTGGTAGACAAACTAAGCAGAAACCTCATGGATCCTCACGAGTGGAAACTAGATCCACAAATCTTCAGCATAATAACAAGGAAATGGGGATGCCCAGACATAGATCTATTTGCCTCCCCTCACAACTGCCAACTACAGAGATTTTGTACAAGGACTTATCACAAGCTAGCATGGAAAGTGGATGCTCTACCATTCAGCTGGAAAAACCTTACAGTATATGCCTTTCCTCTACTGCCTCTCCTCCCCAAGGTACTCCTAAAGGTCAGACAAGAGAAGCCAAAAATGATCCTAATTGCCCCAGACTGACCACGCCAGCACTAGTACCCAATCCTAAAGAGCTTGTCTCAAGGCCCAGCCTGGACATTACCTCAAATTGCTCATTTACTGACCCAACAAAGCAATCAGATACTGCACAGCTAACTCAGAACCCTAAATCTGGCTGCATGGCAGATAATTTAACCGTTCAAGACGCACCTCTCTCCAAAGCAGTTATGGGTGTTATTCTGGAGGCCAGGAGGCCCAGCACCAGAAAACCATATGCAGAAAAGTGGAAGAGATTCTGTGCTTGGAACCAGGCACAAGGAATTGACATGTTTGTACCAAATATTCCTCAGATTTTACAATACCTAACTGAGATGCTGGACAAAGGCCTATCCTTTTCATCGATTAAGATCCATGCCTCTGCCATTTCAGCTCATTACAATACGGACCAACCTATTTTTTCACATCCATTACTAAGGCAGTACCTCAGAGGGGCCAAAAACATTAGATCCCCAAGAAGAGCACCAATACCTGCATGGGACCTCAGCTTTGTCTTGGAAAAGCTCACACTGCCTCCTTTTGAGCCAGCCAGTACAGCCGAGATAAAATTCTTATGGAAAACAGCTCTGCTCCTAGCAATAACTTCAGCAAGAAGAGTCTCAGAGTTACAGGCATTAATGGCTGTGGAGCCTTTTATCATTTTCCATCTTGACAGGGTTTCTCTAAGGACAAACCCAACATTTATGCCTAAGGTAGTGTCCAGTGTGGCTCTTAATCAAACCATTCATTTGCCTACTTTTTATCCAAATCCCCAGAATAAAGGGGAGAGACTTCTGCATTCTTTGGACATTCACAGACAGCTACACTTCTTCTTGGACAAAGCTAAAGCTTTCAGGAAGACTGAACAACTTTTAGTGGTATATGCTGCATGATCACAAGGAAAGGCTATCTCAAAGCAGATTTTTCAAAATGGATAGGTCACTGCATTCATTTCTGCTGTTCACAACATGGCAAATCAGTGCCTAAGGGCATTAGGCCACATTCGACCAGGGCAGCAGCCACCTCAGCAGCCTTCCTCAGAGGAGTACCAACCAAGGATATTTTGGAGGCTGCAACTTGGACTTCATTGCACACCTTTTACAAAGCACAGCCACTTGCCTCTTTACTCTAAATCCAGAGCAGGCTTTTCCACTGCAGTTCTGCAGGGCCTCATAGCCTCTCCTAATCCTATTTAGACCCAGCCACCCAACCTCAGCTTTGGGATTCAACCCAAGTGTAATGACTGCAACAGTGAAACACGATGATCATAGTACAGTTGTGTACCTACTATAAATGTAGATGTTCGAGTGTATTCACTGTTGCAGACCAGGTTACCCACCCACCATCCCCCATTCTTTTCTGGGACTTATCTGTACTTCTCTTTTCCATACAACCTATGTGGTGTATTTGCTTGTAGATGAAGGTAATGTTTATTTTAGTGCATGCTTTTTATAAGCAGTGTTTTTAGCCTACCCTTTTGGGGGCACCTGACATTTGGGGCAAGAAAAACTGAAGAAAATGGTGGCTGCATCTTGTATACCCCTGGCGCAGTGACGTCAGGGAAGAGGTGACAGCAACCGACGCCGGATCAGGACTTTGGAATTCAGACTGACTGCGGGTAGCCTGCCAGCAGGATAACCCAAGTGTAATGACTGCAACAGTGAATACACTCTAACATCTACATTTATGGTAGGTACACAACTGTACTTTTTTATACCCCTGACAACCTGACGTCAGGGAAGAAGTGACAGCATCCGACGCAAGAATACTAAGTCTCTGGTTTTCGGGCCGACTGAGGACTACCTGCAGGCAATTAACCCAAGTGTGATGATTGCAACAGTGAATACACTCGAACATCTACATTTATATTAAGTGTACACAACTGTACTTTTCAGATCTTCTTGGGATACAAAATTAATGAAGCTAAAGGCAGTAGTGGTTAATTATGTACCCACACACACATTGGTCCAACAATATCTATATTTATGGGACATGAAAAAATTAAGTATTTTAAGTATGGATTAGAAATGACTCTGTTGTGGCAGCTAAGGACATGGGAGGAGACTAAACAGAAGATAATGCAAAAATTGAGAATCTGGAAGCTTTGTTATATGGATACCAAAATACAAGCAATTAAAATGTTTTTAGTCCCTTTAGTCTTATACACAGGTCAGGCGTATTTTTATCAACCAGAGGAGAAGCTTTGGTTAGCAATTAAAAAAAAGAGTTGAATTTTATCTGGGAAGGGAAGACAGCAAGAGTCAAGTAGGATAAGTTGGTTCTTTAAATAGAACAAGGCAGACTAGAATTCCCCAATTTGAGGAGGTATTTTAGATCAACACAGTTAAGGCTCTTATACATAGCACAAGCAGAAAACTATAATTCTATGTGGAAAAGCGTGCTGGTGATACAGGGGGAATCTCAATAAATAAGGAGAGATTGGGAATTTGGATGCAGACTCGTAAGGAGAACAACAAAAATCATACAGACTATTATATTCATAAAACAGCAGGGAGTGTTCTAAGAACTTAACCAGCACAAGAATGGTGAAAAGAGATTCTGCAAATAAGGATGACTGTGGTTAGGGTTACAGATAATACGTAAGAGTGGACTGTAATTTATTGGTGAAAATTGGCAAAGGAACCAAGGTATTAGGAGCAGATAACTAGAAATGGAAAGGTAATAGAATGGGAAGTGGCCAAGAATTTATTTAAACTGCAAGTTAGAGATTACCTTACCTTCCCTGTCGAGGATTGATATTAGAGTATAGGCAAGGATAAAGACATAGGGGGTCCTGAATGAAAGAATAGAACTGGTAGAGTTTTTAATAGAATCTAAAGCAGAAGCTGACATTAAAAAAGGAATAATTAGTGGAGCGTATAAAATATTGCATGATAATTATATGAATCAATCCAAGGAGCTAGAAAGAATTGGGAAGAGAGATTGAGTAAGCGATTCACAAAAAGACACTAAGGGTATATATGTATAATGCCCAACAAAGTCTGGAAGATTTAGGATTTTTGCCTGGAAGTGTTTACATAGGTATTTATATACCCCAAGTAGACGCCAAAGAACTTTTCATCAGGTGGATAGCAAATGTTGTTGGTGTGACAGGCAAGAAAGAGGTTGCTGGCAACATATGTTTTGGAGTGTAATGAGCTGGCAGACTTTAAAGGTTCTCTGCAAGCTGCTCTGTTGGAGATGCTGGGTGAGCAGATTGGATTGACTGGGGTGATGATTTTTTTTGAGCTATGATACAGAATCGGAATTGCGTAGACATAGCTAAGTCTTGCTGAGTATAATTATGGTGGCTGCCAAAAAAGCATTTACTACAAAATGAAAATCAAAGTCTAGACCAGCTTCAGGTCTAGACTTGAATGTAGTGAATATAGTAACTAAGATAAAACAACTGGAATTGGGACCTTTAGAAAAGGGACAGAACAAACTACATAGAAAAAATGGGAATCACGGGAACAATATGCAGAGAAGGAACGAGGTTTAAGAGGCAGGATTTGAATGACCCATATAATGCTTAACTGACAGTGAC
Source organism: Protopterus annectens (assembly GCF_019279795.1). NCBI lineage: Eukaryota > Metazoa > Chordata > Ceratodontiformes > Protopteridae > Protopterus > Protopterus annectens. The sequence continues at coordinate 1,872,880,987 of NC_056725.1, read as the reverse complement.
TGGATAGATAAGTGATGTGTAGTGTTTGCGGCTACAGTTGTTTCAGTCGTGTCTGTGATGTATAATTTTTGCATCTAAAGTTGTGTCATTGTTTGTTTTTAATTTATATAAATGTTGGATATAAATGCAAGATTGCCTGTGTCATATATGATAATTAAATAAAGATGTTTATTGAAAAAAAAGATTGTAGGAAAACTCATGGAATGCTTCCAAATGTGGAAGTGACTGCACAAGACGGTGGGGCTTTACAGATAATTTCCCAGGGTTACAGAATATATTTGATAAAAAGGAGAAAGCTGACTGAAATCTCTTCTGTGCCAAAAGAAAGAATCCACCCCGTCTCCTCCATTCTGCAGGTGCTCGTACAGAATCAATACCCTTAACAAAAAAAAAAAAAGTAAAATTTAAAGAGGAAGTTTTATTAGAGTCTCTCTCTAGTTCCTGGGAAGGCAGGGTTTTAGCTACCCATTATAGGCTTATCAGTGTCCCAAAATTCAGATTGTTTGACCCTACAAGCCCTGTTATATCCCGTCTGTTCCCTTGGACATTGAAGGCATCTTTAGATCATAAGGCTGCCTACCTCCACATCTCTATTCTTAAGGACAACAGGTGCTTTTCCATATTCAAAGTAGGGAGTTTTTTATTGTCAGTTTACTGCTTTGTTTGAATTGGTGGCTGTTAGTAGAGATTTTCCAAAGCCTTTATTGCAGTAACTGCATACTCAGGACAAGGGACGTATTTCCCATACTTAAAACAATCGTCCAATTCTGACTGCCCCAGGAACAGGTAGATATGGCCTTCACCTTCACCATGGAATGTTTCCCAAGTCATAGGCCTCTTACTCCATTCAACAGGGTGATTTTGCTGACCTGTCTTCTAGACTCAAGCTAACTGAAGTCATTTCTCCCATAGGAGTCAGTGGAGCATTTAGAACAATATTACTTCAAATTAGCAGAAGATTAGAAGTGGTCTCTCAGGACTTTTGGGATACATGGCCTCAACCATTTTGATTTTTGGGTGGTGCTTTCATGCAGGTGTCCTTATCCCCAGCTAGGAATTATCAGATGCTTCAGATCTGAGCTGAAAACATCCATACAGCAATTCAAAGTTCCAGGGTAGATACCATACCGTGACTAGAATGTCAGTGGTCTTGGATTAGATGTCAGACCTTCACAAGACTGGCCTAGCATTTGCTTCCTTTAAAGGTCCATTCCTGTACTGTTATAGCCTGCCTTGCTCAGGACCCTCTTGCATTCTCAACTACAGTTTATAACGATGGGTACTACATCTTAGACCACCATGAAAGGAAATCATTCCACCATGAAGCTTCAGTTGTGTTAGGTTAACCCCGACCCCCTCAAGTCAGCCAGCATTCAAGCCATTTTAAAAGTAGCTACCTGGTCCTCTGTTCACCCCATTTCAGAACATTATCACGTGGGGGTTGCTTTTAGTGCCTGAGCAGGGTTATCTTCTGCCTTCTTTATAAGGTGTGTTCTCCTAAGACATTCCCAGATCAGACACTCGTGTACTGGTTTAATGCTTTGGGAGTCATCCCACAAATAAGGACTACAGGAGTGAATAGTATGACAAGTAGTGTAGAGTTATTAGGAGATTGCCATAACTGCAGACATTAGAGTACATTCCGTGCTGTGCATATTTCTGCCTTCCTCCCCCTTTTTTGTTTCTTGGACATAATTGGGATGGGGTATTTTCCTTCCCTGTCCTCAACCTTTTGTCTGATCTTCATACCAGCCCCCCTCATTCCTCACTTTTTTATTTTGCTTTAATAGTCGGGAGAGGGAGATTGGGTAGACCTGCTTGTCGGGTGTGGAGCATGCCTCTTTGGTTCCAGTTATGTCCTGGTGCTTAGGGCTGAACTTTAGCCTACCCATGGCAAGAAGGATCTGAGTATACATTGGTCTACATCCTTGTACCACTGGAGTCCTTGAGTCTTGGTTGGGGGGGGGGGGGTTTGTCAGCAGAAGTCACTGGGAAAGATGCATCTCTAGAAGATGGTCCAACTGTTGGACAACGTGCTGGCAGGATAACCTACCAATCAAGACTACAGCAGTGAATGCACCCTAACATTTACATTTATTGTTACACTCACCTTTGGTGTAGAAGGCTGTGGATTCTTTTCCCCACACCAGGAAGATAGATTGCTGACACTGCTTTGTATCATAAAGGAGTTATAAACTCGTGAGTGTTGTCCTTTGGATGAGACACTAGGTCCCATTTGCTTGAGTTGTTAGTACATCAAGTGGATGTAAAAGATCCTGTGGCACCTTTCAAAAAAAGTAGGGGAAGTTCCCTGACTGCCTTGGGTCTCTCCTAAAAAGAGGCTACTTACTTAGTGGGACTAACCTGGTCAGCAAAGGATAGATAAGTAAATTGTATGTTCCTAGCACAGCTGTACTTTTTGGGTATAGTCATGGGTTTTTTCATTCTTTCAAACATCTGTAAAGGGAATGCAAAGTGGAAAGGTGTAATCCAGTTTGGCGACTGCATTAGCAAGGAGATATTTTCATCTGGAACTTATAGCCACTCTCCCACGCCCAAAGCAAGTGCCCTTGTGTGTCTTAGTAATAAAATGTATGGAGTTATTTGAGTAACAGTAGCCAAATCAAAGAAATTGGGCTTTATTTTGCCTGTGGAGCACATGTTTGTAATAAGGTGCCCTGTCCAATTAGTAGCCTTTTCTGTAACTGTTGTCCAAGTACTTCTTCAGGTTGTTTGCTTTTTACTTTAGGATATACACCAGGGTGGGTATTTTTTACTTCTGTGTACTTACAGTGAAGTTCATCTTGCTTCAAGATCTGTAATTTTATCAAACATCGTTGATGTCTAGTAAAGATTGATTGCAGAGTGCTACATTGCTTTCTTAAGTAACCCTTTCCCAGAGTCTGCCTAGTTTTTCTCCTTCCACAAAACACTGATTGCGAATCTGTAGCTGTCAGGCATTCTAAGATTCCTTTGGTGAAAGATTTAAAATATCCTACAAATCCCCTCAGATGAACACTTCCTGTACTATTCTGTACCCAGTAATGACCCTACTGGGCGTGGTCTCTTTTCAGCAAAAACTTGAGGTGAAGTTGATACTAGCTAGTGGAATTTTGTCCAGTACTCCATAGAAGTTCCTCTCCTTTTTTTTTTTTTTTTTTTTTTGTGCCCCTTGCAGCAGATATACATATACACACACACACACACACATGTATGTGTGTGTGTATATATATATATATATATGTATATATATGTATATATATATATATATATATATATATATATATATATGTATGTGTATATGTGCGTGGGGTTTTATTTTCTTCTTTCTCCATCCAAACTACCAACTTTCTCCATCCAAACTACCAACTCTGGCATATGGAACCTTGGTTTAATGTTTAATAAAAGAGTGGTACCTTGAGTTCATCAACTTTATGCTGCACTACAGAGCACCAGGGAGTAAGTCTAAAACCTCTGTTTTTATAGTGGCACCCACAGCCGTCTTACTTTCCATGCAATACAGGGAAATTTCACCTATTGAAACACTTACCACTCTGTAACCACTATACATTGAACAGTCGGCCTTAAAAGTCTGAGACCGTGTCCCCTTCCATCTTTCTGGACTAAGTTGTTGTGTGGTACTGCTTGCCCACAAATACTTAAGACCTGTGACCAACTCCAGAAGGCATGCATGTTGGTCATTGTCAAGCGCTTCCTTTGCAAGACTTTGCAAGTCTGAAGCAATTAATTGTGAAAGTTGCTACTTACTGTTTGTCGTGATGAGGGAGTTCCTGAGGGGAAGAAATCATGGTCCAGCATGTTCTGTAATATTTTGCTTTAGATGAGTGATATAAATGGCTGAAAGTACTTAAAGATGCATATGAAAATGTATTAATTTGAATTTTTCAATAGGTCCATCAGTTCAGTAACAAATCAACTGAGATGGCTCTTAGAGTGGCATCACTTGATTACCTGGGTACAGTGGCAGCTCGATTAAGGAAAGATTCTGTATCTAGTAAAATGGATCAGAAATCAATAGATCGCATTCTTAAACAGGTATTTAATGTTAATGAGTTTTACACAGTTGAATTATGTTTCTGCATGAGTAAATAATAGATGTGTAATTTGTTGTTTTACACACAAATGTTTGTTTTCTAGAGGGCCTTCCTGCATGCACCTGAGGTGTGACCTGGCTTTGTTAGTCAATTTTTGCAGGGTCAGAATGTATAACTGCGCGCGTGGACACACACACACACATCTAAAACTGTATTGTACTGATGTGCGCGCATGAACACACACACCTAAAACTGTTTTGTACTGAAACATCATAACTGCATCGTTATTAGATAATGCCGAGGGAGACCTTTAAGAGTTGCAACAGAGGCTTCTCCTTTGTCATTCACTCTTTGGAGTATATTCAAGCTGTGCTAGTAATGGCTGAGAGTTGTAGGTTTGCATTTCTGAGACATTTCTTTAGCTTTGATTGCAGTTTTGAGGCTTTTTCTTTTTTCTGGATTTGGTTTTATAATCCCTGAAATGCTGTTGCTTTCACTGAACTAGCTTTCAGTTTTTCCTCTCCTAGTTGATCCTGTCATCAGCCAGTGGCAGTTGGCTTTGAACATTTGTTCACTTCCTGTTGGATTGTGTTAAAGCAGGTATCACTTTTTGGCTAGTTATTCTAGGTCCAAGAATGCAAGGACTCTGCCTTGTTCCAGTGTCCCAGAGGGCTTTTCAGCCCTTGCCCTTCTCCCTTTTTATACTCTCATGTCTACCCTCTTAGTAAACCCTAAGGTTTTTGACATAAATTGACGTCACTTACTGGTGACCACTTGATAACCAGTAAACTCTTTTTTTGCCCTTCATTTTGAGTACTTAGCCATTTCATTTGCAGACTTGTAGTGGGTTGTCTGTCTACACCGTCTATAGGTGTCATAATGAAGTCCTGAGCATGTTGGAGTACATTGTGAATGTTCTTTTGCACATTGCATAAAAATGCTCATGTCTGTTGTGTGAGAAGATGTAGAGATGTCGCATTTTATCTAGATCTCTTCTTGTGGAGATGTTTGTTTAGCTATGTATGCAGACAGCTGCTAGTTCAAGTCCATCGGTTAACCACAAAAGGCAAATTATCTTTAAAAACAGGTTCATGTTTTCCTTTCTCCTAGAAAATTACTCATTTGGGCTTTCTCATTGTCTTTACCTCTTTGTAGCATCTAGTTTCAGTTCCCACTTGCTTTAAAGGTTGGCTGTAGAAAGAGTATTTTAACTTTTGTCCAGTTGCAGGGAAGTTTATCTTAGTCAGGCAATAAGAGTCGGAAGTCACAGATTTTCTAAGCAAATCTGTCCCTCTTTTACTCTTGTTGTCAGACGCTTTTAGTTTTCATAAATTGCCCAGAGCCAGCTTTGCGAGCTTTCACTGTTTTGAAGTTGAGTCCTTACTTTAAGGATCCTGTTAGTTCTATCAGCGTTTTTTTTTTTTTTGGATTTCCAGTTTTTGTGCCTGGGAGCACCTGTTAACATTTCACAGGTTTAGCAGGACTAATATAAGGACTTGTCTGCAAAGCAGTAAGGTAATGGTAACCCCAAACAAAATCTTGTTGAGGTCATAACCATTTAAAAATTTAGAGTAGGAGGTGGCCAGTAGAGGTGACCAAGCCATACAGATATGTGAGTGTTTGTTGAAGCCCACACTTTGATTTGACTATGTAGAAAAGAGTGCTGAGAAAGGAGCTCAAGCTGAGTTATAAACTCTAACCTGCTTACCAGGAAACCTGTGATAGCTGTATGGATCAATGTGTTGGTTCCAAAGCTTGAATACACTCTATAGTTGCTTTAAAATGTCCGCATGACCAGCTGTTCTCACAGCCACTGTTTGCAAAGTATGCAGCTTTATTTCACTATTGGAACCCCATGAATAAACAGCCTTGGGCATTGTTCTGGCTTTCTGGGATGGGGGATCTAACTGGCATATATTCATTGCCAGAGCTTATATTATTGTTGTGTGTCCTGAATTTTTTTTAGTACTAATTGCCATTATCGCACAAACTTGATATCCTGACTCTCAGAACCAAGGGTTTTTGAAGTTGAAGACACCTCCCTTTGGTCTAGTGATAGTGGAGAGAACTTGCAGTAAAATTACTCCTGCCTTGATGAATTTCTTATCACGGTAAGTTAGAAAGTGATATAACAGCTTAGTTCAAGTCCAGACTACTGGAACATTCATGCCAGAGCTTTATTTGCTAGTTTTTGTTTTTTTTTTTTTTCAAAAAAAAAAGTGTACAACTTAAAATTCTGTTATTACTCTTAACAGTTTAATGTTTAATTATTCTGTTTTGAAAACAGGTTGAAGGTGTTCCTTTTATATTGATATGTAAATGATTTATTGTTACTGTTCTAGTTTCTTCTGGATTGGGATTTGAAAACTGCAGATATTGATGCATGCAGAAGTAAATGTTAACATTGGATGTTGTTGGTTGATCCTTGTGTAGCTTTACTTTACGTAATGTACTGCTCTTTATTAGTGTTGAGACTGTGTTGTATATATAGAGCAATACTGTGTCCACATGCATTTTGTGTACCTGTGTAACAGGCTTAGTATTCTAACTATAGTCTTTAGGCCTGTGTAAATGCTTGAAGGCATTCTTCAACCTTTATTTATTTATTTTTGGTTAATTGCCTTTGAAATAGCAACCTGAGTTTTCTGCAGTCATCAGATTAGAAGAAAGGTTATTTCCTTCTTACAGGATCTTTTATCATTGCTTGGGTAAGGAATGGTATTCCTATGTTGCAGTATTCTAGTTGCGGGATTTCCTGCCCTCAGGCGACTCGTACGTCAGCTCCTATGCAAAAGCTTCAGCTTGGCTGATGCAGCTGCGTGGCACGTCACATGTGAGGCCATGAACCAAGGGCCTTAAATATGACGTCTGCATGCACAATCCCCGAACTTTTCAGCCACAGATGTCCGCATCGTGTGTTCGCTCCTTCTCATCAGACGTCTCAGTAAAGCTAAGTAACCCGTTGGATGTTTGATTTTTTTCATATCTGATTGTTATTGCTTAGGCTTGGTTTGTTGTAGCAATTTATAGCCGATGTCAGGTAAAAAGGGTAAATGCCAATGCGGGCGACAGATACCCTTAAAGACACCCATGATAGGTGTGTTTTTTGCTTAGGTCAGGAGCACGACCATTCCGCTTGATCCATTTGTCAATCACTTGTGACTAAGACCCTACGCAGCCGTCTATCCACACTAAACCTCTACTTAGAAAACCAGTGCTTTAAGTGGTTAGCCCTATGAATGGATCCTGCCTCAGAGGCCGCTTCAGAACCTCCTCATAAGAAGCCTGAGTTTCCTTTGCCTGCCGCTCTGTTACCGGACGCCCGCCAGCTGCTGATTTCGGAGCTGAGGGGCACCCGGCGGATCCATCGACTAAGACCTTTGGGGAAGCTGTTGCGCAGCCGACCAGCATGTTCTCGAAGCCTACCCAGACACCGACTACCATCGAGGGGGAACCAGAATCTGTGGTACCTCCATCCGACATCCAGACTTATGACATTGTTCCTACTAAACCTGATTCCAAGCCGGTTCCAATGTCCACCCTGGCTAAAAAGAAACACAAAATCAAGCATGCCTCCTCCACTACAGAAGGTTTACCAGATTGGCAGTTCTTCACTTCTTCACTGATGCAGGCCTTTATGGCCCTTAAGCCTTCAGCCACATCCCCCACTGCTCTACCTTTGCTCAGCCCCCCCCCCGACATCTCTTGCTAGGGAGGAACAGCATGATACTTCCTTTTCCTCCTCAGAGGACTCCCATATCTTACACCTCCCCAGGAGTAGTATTCTCCCAATGAGGAATCTGTTGACGGGGATTCACCCCCTGAGGATATTATATTTGGTGAGACCCATCACCAAGATAAGACTATTTCAAATGGGATACCTCACAAATGACTAACGCCCAAAAGAGGTACTTTGAGTGTCTTCAAGTTGAATTCCCCCTCCCCTTCTGCTGTTCTTCCAGTTCTACCTGCATACTTGGATGCATTTAATTCTGCATCTAAGGCCCCAGACTCTCAGCCACCTGCCCCCACAACAAGGTGCCTGATGAGCAGAAATTCTTAGTGAAACCACCCCTGGCAGACCCAGCAGTGATTGCCACCTACCCTGGTAAGCAGTCCAGGCTGCTTTCCTCCACCTCAGTCTTACCCACTGATAAAGACAGCAAATCTATGGATAGGATTGGTAAGAAGGTATATACCCCCTCCACATTGGCTTTCAAAGTCATTAACTTAATCAGACGCACATGACTGAGTATGCTCTGGACTTGGTCTCTCAAGCCTCCTCCATGCTAGCCTCTATCCCTGACAGCACCATTAAGGCTGACATCTCCTCCAAACCTTCTCTGGATACACAAGTAGCCAGACACTCAATTAGATGCAGCTGTGATGCTGCAGAAGCATCTGCTCGCTCTGCAGCATCTGCTTCTGTTCTCAGGAGATGCTCCTGGTTGAGACTTTTGAACCTCCCAGAAGACTTCAAGTCAAAGATCTTGGATGCCCCCCTGGATCACAATTTTCTTATTGGAAAACAATCTGCAGATCTCTTCAAGAATCTGCAAGAAAAAAAGTAAGGAATTGCAGGACATAAAACATTTACTGGTGTCCCCCATTCCCAAGTACTACAGAAACTAACCTGCTAAAGCCACCTTTGGAAGGTGAAACCCTACTCAGATGGGTACTTCCTCTTCCAAATGTAGAAGAGGTGCAAGGAGACCCACCACGTCCAGACCTACTGCCCCGCATCCTCTGCCCAGACAACCCTTAAAGGACAGAGGAGGCCCCAACAATGCATGACTGCCATGCCCACCTTCCACTCTCAGCACGCCTTCACCACTGCCTCCCCTTCTAACAAACCATAACCACGGAGCAGTGAGTACTATCCATATTCCAAAAAGGATATTTCCTCTCCTGGAAAGAAAAAACACCCAGGAGAGGCATCCTATACAACCCCCCCCCCAAAAAAAAAAACCCGCTACATCTCCTTCCACAGGTTGACAGACCTGATAAAGCTGGGTACCATAGAATCTGTCCCCTCAGGACAGGAAGGAAAAGGTTTCAACTCCCATCTCTTCCTGGTCCCCGAGAAAGACTGCCCTTGGAGACCCATCTTAGACCTCTCCTTCCTAAATCTTTACCTTCAGGTGCCCACCTTCTAAATGCTGTCACTTCCCACCCTGGTACCAGCCAAGGCTTTCATGGCCACCTTGGACCTAAAAGAGGCCTACCTACACATACCCATCAGGACTTCCCACAGAAGATTCCTGCATTTCTCTGGGCCCTCCTCTCATTTCCAGTTTACTGCTTTGCTCTTTGGTTTGTGCACTGTTCAGATTTACCCCTATCTAGACGACATCCTAATACTGGCAGAGTCAAAAGATAACCTCTCAAATCATCTGCACCTCACCATGTCCCTTCTGCAGAATCTAGGGTTCACATTCAACCTTCCAAGGTCCTGTTTCAACCCAGACCAGGACAAGATGTTTCTGGGTTGCAGAATCTGAACGGACAAAAAGAAGGCCTTTCTCCCGCAGGACAAGGTACTATCCCTGACCTCCCACTTTGAGGACATCCTACACTCTCAGTAACGGCAAGGCAATTCCTTCAACTCCTGGGCTTAATGGCAGCAACCATCCCTATGCTACCACTGACCAGAATGCATATGTGCAAGCTTACAGTGGTACCTCATAAACATTTGGTCCCAGCACCTGGATCACTTGGAACAAGTAATTCCCCTCCTTCCCTCTCTAAAGGAAGAAATCAGCTGGTGGAGCCAACAAGTCTAGCTAAACCCAGGACTTCCACTTCAGCCTCCCCAACCCAAGTAATGCATACAGATGCTTCAGATTCAGGTTGGGGTGCAACAGTGGCATTTTACAGGGTTCAAGCAAACTGGCACCCTTCCTTAAAGGCCAAACACATCAGTGCCAGAGAAATGACAGCAGTCTTCATAGCTGTAAAAAAACCTTTACCCCCCCTGCTTCTACCAGGGGTTCTTCTAATAGTGACAGACAATACCACTGTATTGTGGTACCTCAACAAACAGAGAAGGGCAAAGGCATATCAGCTGTGCAGACTAACCCTGATGATATGAGACCTAGCTTCTTGCCACAACTTATCCCTCCAGGCAGCATACATCCCCTTGCAGGACAAGCAAGCAAGCAGATCTCCTAAGCAGGACATCATCTTCACAACACGAATGGATGCTGTACAGGACCGTCTTCCTAGATATAGTCCAGCGGTGGGGCACTCCTCAAATAGACCTGGGGGGAGGCGAACAGAACAGGCAGCTGTAGACTTTCTGCTCAAAGACCTACTCCACTCTAGTCTGGAGAGTAGATGCTTTCAACATCTCCTGGGAAGGGGAAGTTTCTTTATGCTTTCCCCCCTTCCCACTGATTCAGAAAGTCCTCCTGAAAATCAGTAAGGACAAACTGAAAATCTTCGTGACTCCCTACTGGCCACGGCAGCACTGGTTCCCCCTACTTCTCAATCTTGCCAAGGGTAATCACTACAAGTTGGACCTCCTGACACAAGAAAAAGGAACTCTTCTCCACCCACGCTTGCAGATATTCTCTGTGACACTGTGGGTGATAAACTTTTGATCCCATTCAGACACCAGTACTCAGAGGATGTGTTTTCAGTCCTGAGGGAGGCTAGGAAACCTACAAGAAAATCATACCTAGCTAAATGGGAAATATTTACTAAGTGGTGTCTAGACAAGAGTAGGAACAATTGCATTGCTGACCCCCCCCCCCCCAGTTCTTACTTGTGTGTCAGTTGATAAAAAGTGGACTTTCCTGTTCTTCGGTGAGACGACACCTTTCTGCAATGTCAGCCTGCTTGCCTCTTGACCCCCCCCCCCTTGTTAGTCAGGCTCGACGTAAAAATCTTCCTTAAAGGGGAGTTACACATGAGACCTCCAAAGAAGTCTATCCCTCCGCCCTGGGACCTTAACTACATCCTGGAAAAGCTTACCCAACAACCTTTCGAACCTGCTGTGACATCTTCCCTACAGATATGCACATGGAAAACTGTTATCGTGGCTATCACATCAGCCAGAAGAGTATCAGAGCTGCAAGGCTTAATGGTTTGCCCCCCCACACCACCTTCCAGAAGGGCAAGGTCACCATGAGAACTAACCCCTTCTTTATGCCCAAGGTGTTCAATGACTCCTCTCTAAACCAATCTATCCACCTACCCACTTTCTTTCCCTCTCCCACAAATGAGGGGAGAAGGATGCTCCACTCCCTGGATGTACACAGGCAACTAAGATGTTTACCTGGACAAGATCAAATCCATTATGAAATCTAAACAGCTCTTTGTTTCCTTCCACACCAGAGCATTGGGCAAGGCAGTCTCCAAACAAACCATTGCATGTTGGATCAGGAAAGCCATCTCTCTCTGCTACTTCCATCACGTAAAAAAAAAAATCAGTGTGAGTAAAGGCCCATTCCACAAGGGCAATGACCGCCTCCAAGGCCTTCCTAAAAGGTCTGGACACGGCTTCCATTATGGAAGCAGCCACATGGTCCACTATCCACACTTTCACCAAACATTACAAGCTAGACTAAGTCTCCAGAGCACGTGCAGGAATCGCCAGGGCAATCCTATTGGGCTTTGTGGAATCCTCTTATGCATCTGCCACCCTCCATCCAACTAAGCTGTGGTACTCTTCCCATAACTAGAATATTGCAACATAGGAATAGAAGGATATAGAACAGCTGTGTAAAATCTTAACATAACCATAGATGTACTTCTCTTCCATGCTGCAGTATTCCTCTCCACCCACCAATAACCCCCTCTTCATTCTCCTTTCATCCCAGCTTCACCCTGGACCTATCTGTGCAACAGAAGAACGCCAGGGTCCCATACGTGACACAACTGGCATCTTCTCCTGCTCGACCTTCTACTCCACCTGCTGAGCTTCAAGTTCTGAGGATTGTGCGTGCAGATGTCGCATTTAAGGCCCCTGGTTTATGGCTGTACGTGTGACTTCCCACTCAGCTACAACAGCCAAGGTGAAGCTTTTGTATAGGAACCGACGTATGAGTCGCCTGAGGGCAGGAAATCCCACAACTAGAATACTGCAGCATGGAAGAGAAGGACATCTGTGGTTATGGTAAGATTTTACACAATTATCTTTTGCATACATCCTTGCCCCAGGTTCTTGTGCTTCAACCTGTTAACTGAAAATGTGGTGCAAAGAAAATCTCAAGATGTTCTTCATCTCACATTGCTGCAGTCCTTACTTATGGGTAGTCCGCTGTCCTCGGTCGGCCCGAATACCAAAGTATTAGGCTGACGTCGGTCATGGGCGCCTAGATCTGACATCAGAGCGTCAGGGTGTAAAGGCGCATGACCGACGTCATATCCTCAGTCTTTTTTGCCGCATGGTCCGATGCAGAAGCAGCGTTGCAAGTGCCGTTCGGCGTTCTGAAATTTTTCGCTGGAGTTTCAGACCGATACCAAGTTGGGCTAAGTACCCGTTGGGGAATATTTTTGTTTTTCTTGCCTCAGTTACTTACGGATGTCAGAAAAAGTGAATAATTGTATTTCTTGTGGGAAACAGATACCGCATAGGGATTACCACTCGCTTTGTATTCCTTGTCTGGGACCGGAGCACGACGTAGTCGGGTGTCGATTTTGTGCTAGGTTTAATAAGCGCACTATAAAACGGAGGTTAGATTGCGCTAGGTTAGTCTTTGGCAAGAGGTGTAATTACAATATGCAGTCGGATGTTCCGACGCCTGCTTCTACTAAGAAGCGCAAAGACAAATCTTTAAAGCCTAGGCAGGATGATTCGTCCGTTTCGGACGCTGGACCTTTGGAAGCTACAGCTGAACAGGTGGATCCGGCTGAAGTTTCTGTTGAGTCCCAGGAGGAAACTTTGATTTTACAGGATGTGGCCTCTCAGGAGGCAGGTCAGGCTGAAGGGGCCTCTCAGGTTACTATTCTCCCTTCTATGCCTAAGGTGGTTAGGCCCTCTGCTACTGTTTCTAAGGCTACTTCTAAGGGCAGGTCTGTCTTGTCTTCCTCTGGTGTCAGTTCTGGTTCTTCAGGGTCTGTGCCTAAAAAGCACATGCTTAAAATGGCGGAGGATTTGATTACTTTAATTAGAGGTTCTATGCCCCCTCCTGATAAGAGGCCCAGGATAGAGCCAGAGTTGGAAAGTTTAGAGCAGGCCTCAGATGATTCAGAGTCTTCTGCTGAAGACATTCAAGATTTCCCTCCTTATTCTGATTCTGATGCAGAGGATTCCACTCCTTCTGCTTCTCCTCCAGAGGATTTTTCATTTTCAGAAACTCTGCATTCCATGAGGGAGCATTTTAAGTGGGAGGGGCAGGATTACTCTGATTCACGGAAGAGACTCAGGGAGTTCTTGTTTTTACCACAGCATAGACCCTTAGCTATACCTCCGGTTTTGGATGTTGTTTCAGATGTTTTCTCAGAAGCTTCCCTTAATCCAGATTCTGTGCCCCCTGCCCCAGTTAAACCGGACAGGTATTACAGGGTGCCTGAGGCTCATAAATATCTGTATAAGATATTAGTCAGGGGCCTAAGGGTGTTCAAGAAGGCCCCTCTTTTTTTTTTTTTAAGAATCCCGGTTTTCCTTTTTGGATTAAAAGGGAAGGGGATAGATGGTGCAGTT
>NC_056725.1:1872835936-1872866783 GCF_019279795.1 Protopterus annectens | reverse complement strand
TATAATTTAAATGCCACTTAGTTTAGTTTCATTAGTGAAATTTTAACATCATTAACACTGCATTTTAATTTATTATAGGCACCAGCAGGGAATGATGAAATACAGCAGTTGCAGAAAACATTGCTTGATTATCTTGAGGAAAATGCAGAGACTGATCCCTCTTTATTGGTAAGCCTTCCTGTTGGAAATCTTGTTTCTTTGATTTCTGACTCCATTAAAAAGTTCAATTACTTATTTTTTTTTACTTAACTCTGATTTTTGGTTAAAAGGATCATTGTATAATCAAAGGGTAATTAAGTCTTGATTACACTGAGCAAGTGGAGATGGGTAGGATTTGGTCATTGATGTAGATTTGCAGTGTCCTGTAATTTCTCATGTTGTCTGCTACTTGGGTCAGAGCCTTATCCTTTGCTCTGCTAAAAACTGCTTTTATGTGATCATTAGATCACTTCTACCTCCAGTGTGACTTTGAGGACATCTCTTAACCAGACATTGCTCCTGGGTCGCCTTTGAAAATAGAACTGTTGCCCATTGGGTTTATCCAGTTACTAACTTAAAAAAAAAACACAGAAAGAATATTAAGTAGAGAAGGTTTTCGGTCCACTAGATTTTCTTCCAGAATGTTACCAGAGTAGGTCATCTGCCTTGCTTCAAAACCTTGTGCAGCGTGTAGCAATTTCACATTGAGACTGTATTTGATGGTCCAGCTTAGCCAAGGGCATCAGTTGTGTGCATCTGTGTGGATGTAGAGGCACAGAAATAATGCTCCACACATTAGCACAGTATCCTATTCTCATCTTGCAGAATTCATAATCTTTGGGTTAGCCTCCGCTTAGTGACACGCATGTTCAGCCAGTAAACAAATGCTTTAGTCACTGCAAGGGACGTGGGATATCTGACGTTGGCCGTAGGATATGTGGGCCATAAAAGTGACGTCTGCACATACCTTCCTCAGAACTTCTCTACCGCCAGTTGAACGTCAGCTCATCCTGCAGCCACCAAAGGACCACCTGCCCCTATTCCAACCAGTCTTTGACAGCCTCCTCCCTCAAGGGGGTATCCAACCAGTCCCTGCGTCAAAAAAGGGAAGGGGCTTATACTCCAGCCTTTTCCTGGTCCCAAGAAAGGACTGCCCCATGGAGACCCATCCTGGATCTCTCTCACCTCAGCCTTTTTCTTCAAGTATCCACTTTCTGCATGCTTACGCTTCAGACTCCATCTCCACTGCTAATGCCTCAGGCATTTTTGGTCACCTTGGACATCAAAGATGCCTACCTGCATACACCCATCTGGCCCATATTCAGGAAGTATTTACGCTGATCTTTGGGTTCTACGCATTTTAAATTCTCTGCTTTGCTCTTTGGTGTATCTACTGCTGCAAGAGTATTCACCAAGTGTCTGGCTCCACTGGTAGCCTGTTGCGGGGTCCTAGGGATACAGATTTTCCCATACCTGGATGACCACCTGATACAGGCAGATTGTTACCTTACCCCAGACAGTCATTTATATCCTGTAGTCTCTGGGTGTCACCATCAACTTTCCCAAATCGAGAATAGACACCTCCCAGGACCAAGTCTTCCTGGGGTGCGGAATCAAGGCAGACATTATGATGGCATTCCTCCCATCCCAAATGGTGGAAAGCCTGAAGGAATATCTGTTTTGTCATCCACACCCCTGCAGTGACACCAAGGGAATGTTGACAAAACACAGCAGCAGCAAAATTGATAGCAGCAACACACCAAACAGCCAATGCCTTTCTTCACTTTATTGTAAGATCTGGTACCTCGGCAGTTCGCCTTCAAGGATCACAAATATTCACTGCACATTGTCAGCTTTTATAGTAAATATTCAAACAATTAATTAAGCAATAATCCAATTAATACACTGAAACTCTTTTAAAGTGACCCTGTGAATAACAAATTTAACATCTTAAAATGCTATATGAATACACATATAACAAAATAAAATACAATGCTTTTATACATCATATATAAATCATTTATGAATTTTTAATAAAAATTAGTAACAAAATATTTTATGTTTTTATGTGTATATATATTATGTTCAAAATATTTCAAAATATTTATGTCCAAACTCCATCATATGCCCAATTCTAAGTTTAAACCATAGGGCTTTAAAGTTTTAAACTTGAGAATCATCCTAGTCTCTAACTCTAAAAGTTTGTTGGTGATGTTATCACCACTACAAACAAACGGTCTTCCTAAAACCCCATATTTTAAACTATCAATCTTTCCCTTGTGAATTTCCAAAAAATGTTTGGCTACAGGGCTAAGTAAGTTTGAATTACGAATATCTCTCAGATGTTTTAGAATTCTGACTCTGACCATTCTCTTGGTCTGACCAATATACCAGGTGTTATGACAACTACAGGTCAAAGCATACACTACCCCAATAGATTTACAATTAAAATGATGTCTGGGGGTATGGATAATGTCATTAATAGAACCAATGTTGATGACCCTATCACAAAGAATACATGAATTGCATCTGAATGTGCCTACATTAGTGAGCTGGGGGGCTATCTTTGGAAATAAATATTTTGAAATATTTTGAACATAATATATATACACATAAAAACATAAAATATTTTGTTACTAATTTTTATTAAAAATTCATAAATGATTTATATATGATGTATAAAAGCATTGTATTTTATTTTGTTATATGTGTATTCATATAGCATTTTAAGATGTTAAATTTGTTATTCACAAGGTCACTTTAAAAGAGTTTCAGTGTATTAATTGGATTATTGCTTAATTAATTGTTTGAATATTTACTATAAAAGCTGACAATGTGCAGTGAATATTTATGATCCTTGAAGGCGAACTGCCGGGGTACCAGATCTTACAATAAAGTGAAGAAAGGCATTGGCTGTTTGGTGTGTTGCTGCTGACACCAAGGGAATACCTAGTTTTTATCCTTTTCAGACACCTTTCTTCTAAGGATGTGCTAAATGTCTTACAGGAGGCCAGGAAACCCAATAGTAGGAGATCCTGTCTTTCCAAATGGAAATGGTTCTCCATTTGGTATCTAAAAAGATAGCTAGACCCGTTTCAAGGGGAGGTCACCGTAGTTCTGTCTTATCTGTGTGAATTGTTGCAGGCAGGGTTGGCATATTTCTCTGTTAAGGCTCACCTTGTTCCTGTTTCTGCTTGTCTGCCTCTTGACCCTCCACTTGGTTCTGTACTTCGTGAAGTAACTCCCGAAAGGAGTTCTACTTCTCAGGCCCCCAGGAAGCCAGGTCCACCCCCCTGGAACCTGAACTATGTGTTAGAGAAGTTCACTGTTGCCAGCAGCTACAGCCTGTCTAAAATATTGCACTTGGAAAACTTTGCTTTTGGTGGCCCTGACATCAGCCAGGAGGGTGTCAGAGCTCCAGGCCCTCATGGTCACCCCGCCCTTTTTAATTTTTCACAAGGATAAGGTAACCCTACGGACTAACCTGTCCTTTATGCCTAAGGTGGGCAATGAGTTGTCCCTGAACCAATGTGTCCCCCTAGCCACCTCTTTCCCACAACCCCAGAATGACAGTGAGTCCTGCATTCCCTTGATCACAGACAGTTAAGATTTTCCCTAGACAAGACCAAATCTCTTAGGAGGTCAGAGCAACTGTTTGACTCCTTTCTCCCAGGGCTCTGGGAAAAGCTCTGGCAAAGTAGACACTTTCTACATGGATCTCCAAAGCCGTGTCATTTTGTTATACCTACCATGGCAAACACCTGGACTTCGAAAGCCATCTCATTTTGTTATATCTACCATGTCAAACACCTTGACTGTAATATAAAAACCCATTCTACTGGGGCAATGGCTGCCCCTGGAGCATTTTTCAAGGGACTGTACACTTCTGTTCTAGAAGCAGCTACCTGGAGATCTGTTCATACCTTCTCCAAGCACTACAAATTGGACTACATCTACAGCAGGTTTTACTAGGCAGTCTTGCTTGGATTTTTGGAAAATAGTGCCAAACCACCCTCTTCTTTTCCCTTTGTGCTGTGGCACTCACCCAGAGGTTACAAATAATGCAACATGAGAATAGAAGGACACAGAGTAGTTGTGTCAAATCTTTCCATAACCGTGGATGTCCTTCTCTTCCATGTTGTAGTATTCTCTCCCACCCTTATACCTCCTGGAAAAGGAAAAA
Organism: Protopterus annectens; assembly: GCF_019279795.1. Lineage (NCBI taxonomy): Eukaryota > Metazoa > Chordata > Ceratodontiformes > Protopteridae > Protopterus > Protopterus annectens. The sequence goes on along the minus strand of NC_056725.1, from coordinate 1,872,862,621 downwards.
GCTTTGCTGGATGATTCAGGACTTGAGCAACTATCCTGGGACTGGGTCCATTCAGTTCTGAGGAAGGTACGGTCAGACGTCATTTTTATGGCCCATGTATCCTTCAAGCAACATCAGACGTCCCACGTACCTTGCAGTGAATAAAGCTTTTGTTTACTAGCCAGACATTTGGGTCGCTAGGTGGAGGCTAACCCAAAGGTTATGAATACTGCAACATGGAAGAGAAGGACATCTATGGTTATGTTAAGATTTTATAAAGATGCTTCCCATAGCTTGCAAATGTCTTAACCACTTACTTAGTGAATAGTTTAAATACCAAGCAGTGCTATGGCATCTGGTGAATGTGTCTGGGTTTGCTGTTGTACTTCTGCCCAAATATACACTGCCATCTGCTGCCTTTTAAAAATGTCAGCCTGTTGATCTTGTGTTGTTCTCTTGCGTAACAGAAGTAGAGTTGGAAAGTGCAGATGGAATGAATGATGCAAGTTTAAAACTCTTATGCAAATGGCTAAAATGGAAGCAGCACCCCTTCCTTTCAATGGACTGCCACTCTGTGTAGTAGCCATTAATTTGCCTCCAAAATTTGAAAATAAACCATCTTTAAAAGCTACAGCATTATTTTATAGAGTTTGTGAGGCGAAGTGTTGAGCACACCATCTCTGCTGATATGCCAACTTGCCGATCCACATTGTATAGTCAGACCAACACTTGTAACTTTTGTTTTTTTTTTTTTTTTATTATAAGACGTGATATATAATGGCTGTTGCACACAGAAAAAGAAAGGAAATTCTAAATTGTGACACAACGCAGCAGAGCCATAAATTAAAACTCCTGCAAGTAATGCACATATTTTGTTTTGTGGTGCCTCTGTTTTGTTTTTAAAAAAATAAATAAATAAATAAGGAAAGGAAGACTCGTGTGTGTGTGTGTGTGTGTGTGTGTGTGTGTGTGTGTGTGTGTGTGTGTGTGTGTGTGTGTGTGTGTGTGTGTGTGTGTGTGTGTGTGTGTGTGTGTGTGAGAACTTGCATGTTATCTACTGCTTCCAAGCCTGCATTGTTGAGGGAAATCAACACCTGCCCACTAATCCAGAACTGCTTGTCCATTCTGTCACATCATAACAATCCTGTGTGCTGCCAGGAAACAGTTGTGCATTCAGCTTTGTAGAGTAAACCTCATCAGTTTAGCTATCCTTTTTGTGATAAAAACCTTTGATGTGAAGTAGTCCTATCTTGCCTTCATTCTTTACTGATGGGTTCAGAACTGATCCTTGGTTCTGACCTGGACGTTTTTACAGGCTAGAGGTCTTCAACCAGCTCGTGGCTTATCCCCTATCCCCTGATACTCTAATGCCTTCCCCAGATCTCGTTTACCATTGTAACAGATCGAGCGACGGATTCCAGCTCTGGCTTAGTAAAATATTTTTTCCATTTGTATCTTCAGTACATCTTAAATTGATATACCTTGTACTATTTGTAGTAGATAGCTTTTCTTTCCTCTGAGCATCTTTTAAACACTTTGTCCCTTGGATATATAGTGTGTTGTTACTACTGTTTTTGGCCAATAGTGTTGGGCCTTAATTTCCCTGTCCCATTTGTTAATAGAGCGTGCTTTATACTTTTCTCGTAATTAAAAAAAAAAAAAAAAAAAAAAATGTAGGTAGCTGTTAAGGTTACTTCTGTTATCCGCCTGCGTTTTAGGTTTTCAGCCCATTTTACTTAGATAGCTATTCCATTAAATTTGTTAGCCTTGCTTTTTTTTTTTTGGAGTGCTATTTTGTAGTGTGCGATTGTGTGTTTACCTACTATTTCTCTCTTAGCTCTGTTTTTCTGAAAGAGCCAGTTAGCCTGTTTAAATTAGAGAGCTGCTTTCTTTTGTATGAGTTGTAAAAAAAATATATATATATATTCCTCTTTAGATCCAGAGTTCTGCTTGTGATGTGTTTCTTCTTCTGCGCTTATATCTATACCAAGCTCATTTAAGTTAGAGAGCTGCAGGAATTCTTTTTTTGATAGATTGGACTGTGTTGGTTACTGTACTGTTAAATGTTACAATATTTAAGCAAGAAAAAGAGTTGAAGCCTTTGGGGTTTATAAAGTGTTGAAAGTGTGGTCAGAATATGTCAATTACTGATGGGGGAGACTGTGTATACTGCATGGGGGCAGTTCATTCACAGGAGAAGTGTAGCATATGCCACTCCTTTAGCTCAAGGGTACTCCAGGAGAGGAAAAATAAATTGATATTAAAAGGACTGATAAAATCTTCTTTTACAGAAGCCCTAGAGAAGGGTCAAAGTTCATATGAAAAATCTAAGTCACCTGCATCAGACAGGACAAAAGCTTTCAAGAGATGATAATCTACTTCTGAAATGTTGGAGCCATTAAAAAAGGCACCTAGAATGTCTCTGACCGGGGGGTATTGGTTCCGAAGAACATCTACCTTGGCTCCACTGGTATCGGAACTGTTGGTTTTGCAAGTAAGGTGCCGGTCCCCCTGCATTGGCACTGGTATCCCCTACACTAAGGTCTCCATTTTTGCAACTTACAGCCTCTCCAGCTTCCCTCATCTAGATCCTCCAGAAGCCTTTCTGATTTTGATGTGGATCGTGTGGTGCAGAGACTGTTGAAGACACTGGCGTTGGCAAGACTTTTGCCGGAATCGACCCAAAGGGCCTTGAAACCCGACTGCACCTGTTCCTTCTACTTCATTTCCTCCTCTGACCCAAACAGTGGCTTCAGAGCTGGAATGCGTGGAGCCGATTGTGGTAGAACTGCCGGAACCGAGACTTGCACCAGGATCTTTGGCTCCGACTACCTCGGTGCTGTCCGAGGGGTCTAGGAGCTGACACTTCTCCGGTCGGGTCCACGGAGGAGAGTCAGGCTGAGTTTTTTTCATAGCCGATCTTGCCTCTTGGGGCTTCTGCTCACGTGATGATCGTTTTCAGGCAGTACTAAGCAAGAAGTCTGTGACCTTACTATATTTGTAAAGGTAGTTATCAGCCAGTGCAATCTCTTTGTTTCCTCAGTGTCTCTTCACATTTTACATCATCGGGAGGCTGTATGCAAATGCAATAGTTTTCAAGCGTCAGCGAAGCCATATATAATGCTTTATACAGGGGAATCAGAGACAGGTGGATGCCTGTCTTTCTGGCCAGACTTGTGGAGTATTAGAACATTCCAAGAATGGAAATTGCCTCAACACTGCATTGTTGACATCAGTATGAATGTTCTGTTTTTAGAGGAGAAAAAGGCTGTACTATATTAATTTTCTTTTTGTTTGTTTTGCTGCGTACAGTTCAGTCCATTGACTTTTCCCAGGTGACTATGAGCAATGGGTACCCCAGTTTGAGCAAATTGTTGTTAAATATTGTGGTTAGTGTCTTGTTTCTTGTTATTTGTTACTGTTGGCTCGTGCTTTTTATCTGTTTTCTGAGATTTTGTTTTGCAAATCTGTGATATCCCTGGGAAAGAAATCACCAGTAAGTGTTCTTCCAGGAGCCAAATTAATTCAAAAAAGGCTGCCACATTTTAGTTATTTTCTGCTTTGTCAAGTACCCTCAGGTTGTCACATGTGAACACTACAAAGAAATTATTACCCTGAACGTAGAATCTCGGCACTTTTCTGAAGTATGATACATTTTTTGTGGGAGACCACTGGGCATCTGTCCCTCCCCTATCTGAAGATTAAGTGTTCTGTAGGGTGATAAAGCACTGCACCAAAAATGAATAAGCTTGGGAATCTGATTGTGAAGTATTCCAGTGGCAGAAGCATGTCAGCCCTAGAGGCCCCCTTCAAGCCCAGTGCTGGCCTGAGTGTGTTATCCTGCTGAGGGGCAGCTTTGTCAACTTCCAATCCCAATGCCCGTTTCAAAATTTCTGCCACTGCTAGTCCCTTTGGCTGTAAACAGTGAATTTCCTAATATTGAATGAATCACATCTCATCAATTGCTAACCACATGCAACTAGATAACATTTCCCTGGTTGTCTGCAAGAGCACTAGTGCAGTGTGGGATTTTCTTCCCAGCATTTGGTAGTGCTATCAGCTTTGCAAAGTTGCTGCTATTTTTATTGAACAGTTCCTGTATCTTCTATATCAGAACTTGACTTTCACTGGTACCATTACCTGGCATGCAGACATCTGCCCTGGAAGTTTTGGTTCTACGAAGAATTATATGGTAGCATGGCAGCAGGCTGTCACTTTTTCAGATCCATTCATCTGAAGCATGGTTTCCCTACTAAAAGAACAGAGCTCCAGCGTGGAAAGGGATGTGTGATAATGACAGGGATGTTGAGGTGGATCTGGGTTAAATATAGTAGTGTGTTGATTTACCCGATTGTCGATCATCCGAAACTTCATTTATTGTCCACTGGAATCACTGAATGGTTGAAAAGATTTTAGAAGTTTTTTTATTCAGTTCAGTTATATGTTTGATTATCCGAACTATCCTAGGTTCCAATTAGTTCAGATAATCAACTCTCTACTGTAATGCCTTTTAGATTGATACTGATAATGGAGCCACTTGCCTTATGGTTTGCACCACAGGACTTCATCTTTAAAGAAACTATGAATCTTATGAGGGATTATTTTATGTGGACGGTCACACATCTGCCAGACTTCCCAAAGAGAGATGGAGAATGAACCTAGGTCTTCTACTACCCCACATTGTATTCAGATCGTCAAAGTTGCCTTTAAAAGGACTTCAGTACCAGTTTCCTAGTCTTTCACAATAAATAATCAGACTTATTGTTTTCTTTTTACATTGCCAAAAAAAGTACAGGTATGTTTATAAGAATATGAGATTCCCATTTTTTCAGTGGATATAGACAAAAGGAAATAAAAGTATCACTTTGTAGTCAACACCCTCTGCTGTAACAGAAAAATCCGTTTAGCAGTTTTGAGGGAAAAATGATGTGCATCCTGTTCCCTTTTGGAATTGTGGTGTTAAATTGCCAGACCATATGATTTAGTATTAAGTGGACATTCATAGACAAATGGAAGACACAAACAAAGGCGTTCAGGTTGAGACTCTGAGGCGCAGACTCTCAGTAGCTTTCCAGATCACATTAAAAGTGGTGAAATGAGATTAAATACGAGTGTGATGCTGTTGAGGTTTGCGTCTAAGAACTTAGCTATGAATCCAAGCCATTCCTGAAGATGTGATCCTTTTGACCATTTGCTAACTGCATCCCAAGAGAAAGTATTGCATTTGCCTTTTCTACTGAAGGCATATGTAAGAAGTTGAAACAGAAAAAAATATATATTTTGCTCATGAAACTTCTTTTTTTCATCCCACCCCATCCACTCATTTCTCTGGTAGAGAAGAAATTAATTCACAGAACAGTGGTCATTGGACCATAAGCATGCTAAGACAAAACAGTAGAAATCCATCAAAAGTTTTTAAAAGCAGCAAACTTGGGGTCTGGAGTACAGACAGGCAGCAAGTCAGATGAGTAGGAAAGTGTACATAGTTTACCACTATAACCTTTGTTTTTTCTTCATTAATAGACTTGAATCTGTCTCTGAATGTACCACAATGCTGTAATGTCCTTTTCTGGATTTTTCAAATAGAAAATAGTTATCTGCAAATAAAGCTGATTTTTTCCTAGTTAGCTTACTATTTATATTTTTCAGTGTCAGAATCTCTTATTGTCATGGCAGTAAATATTAAGCAAATAAAGGGAGAAAAGAGGAGACCCCTGCATAGTTCCATTGCCAGAGTGGGACCTTTACTTTAATTTCCTGCCCCCAACCCTACAGTTATATCCTCTCAACGCTATTATTCTATCCATTGCCTCAGTCATAAAATCCCATTTGACCATCAGATGCTTTCTCTGTACCAAGACCTATAGAATAGCAGCATTTTTATTGCATTTTTTCCTTGCTGCTTCCCTTTGGCGCTCAGTACTGCTCTGTTAATGTTTGCATTCCCTCCATTCACTGTTTTTCAGCCTGCACTTGTTAAAGAAACACCATTTGTTTGTTACTGTACTACTGTTAAGTTGTTTTAACAATATTTTCATATTCCATAACCACCTCTGGTACTGAAAAAAAACTATTCTGAGTTGCCAAGGTTCTCCTGAGTTTGCCAAAATATTATGTTGTGCACTTTGTTCCGTATTTTGTTGAACATTTGTCAAGGTTAGTGAACTTATTTCCAAGGATTCCTGATACTGCAAGAATTCTGTAAAGCATCTGTTACTGCACTTGAGCTCAAAACTATTTTTGTTTTACATTACAAGGTGTCCTTTGCACTCTGGTGGGAGCAGAGTTCAATTCAACCCATCCAAGTGGGAAACTGCTAGTTTAAAATTTATTGTGTATTTATCTGATTGGCCTGAGGAATTGACCGTCTAAAACTCTTTCATCCTGCTAGTATAAAAGCACATGCGTAAATGCGTTTTTTTCATGCCTAGTATATAAGCAAACCTCTCCAATTTAAAATCCTCTATAAGAAACACTTTACATAGTCTCCCACTGTTCACAGCTGCTCAAAGAGTTGCCAGTTTGTGCAGAGGGCAGTACTGTCACAGGTTGTCTAACTGGAGCTGCTCAGCATTTCATAACTTTTGCCAGAGGTCTAGAGAGATTCTGCTGAAATCCAGAGCTTCCACTGTTAAAACTGAAAAAAATAAGTACTTGGATTTTCTTTGCACTTTGCTGACTGTGTTTTATCATTTTGCAGCCTCATTTTGCTGATTTTTTACTGTATTTTTCTGCACATTAAAAAAGCTGTTCTTTTGCTTCAAGTAGGTAGTACATAGCATAGCCTACATTCAGATCTGCTGAATCTAGACTGTATTGTTAAATTGAGCACTGTTCCAGCCATCTTACATTGAGGACCTTGCCTGCAGCCTTGTGGCAGAGTGTATAATCTGAGCCTCATCTGAGTTGGAGATTACTGGAGGAAAACTAATTGCATGCCTTCCCATTGGTAGTTTAGCTTAAGACTTTTAGCCCTTAGAAAAAATGTACTTTAAATGAATTTTCCACTTTTGCTTTAAATACTGTAAAGTATTAAGGCTGCTTGAAAGGCAGCTGGTTTCTAACTTACTCACTTCTCTGTGTGGAAGATTTTCAGTACATATATTTCTAGTTAATCACTGTATATTAATCAGATCAGGCAATAGTAGTAGACGCAGCGAATGTAAACTCAAGTCAAAAAGTAATAATAGAAAATATATAATTCTACAGCATTACTAAGTATTCGAAAGTAATCCAAGCAAGGCAGGCAGCCTGTTTCCAGTCGAAAATCCTTTATTAAGTACACAGACAAGCGATCCAAGTAAAACAAAAATAGAGTAATAATTTCCTCACAAGCTTTCTAAATATATATATATATATATATATATATATATATATATATATACTTTTTATCAGGCATGGGAGTGGTTTATTGTGCTGTAAACAAAGTGTTACTGGTACACATGTTAAATTGTTAAATTCACATCCCTTCCCCCATCATTGTGACATTCGAGCTGGTCCTGCCCTACCTAGTAGCTGTCATAATAATGTATAGCCCTAATGTACATTAATGGTACATCTTATTTAACCAAATTATTAAGTAGATTATTAAGTCTGTGATTTTATACAAGGCAATATACTGCATGGTTGGAAATATATCAACCTTAGTTCATTTTGCTATCAAAAATTATATATAAATATATACATATACATTTTGCATGTAAAAATCAGTTTCTATTTTCATAACCTATTGTTAACAAAGATCGCTTTCATCCTTCTAGACTTCTTCAGGTCTGTGTACAAGAACCCTAAAAACCTATATAATTGTATAGTTAGTATTGTTATTACCATCATTTTGAATAAAGTGGAAAAAAGAAAACCAGAAAAAAAAAATAAATAAAAATAATAAAAATATATATATATATGTATGATGATGGAAACAAAATATACACTTAAATTTCAAATGATTTAAAATAGTATTTAAAACCAATTTGTAGAAAAAAATAAAATAAAATACAATTAGTCATGTAAACAATGTGGCAATTTTTTAAGTTCCAGTGCACTTTTAATTGAACAGTAGTAGTTTAGTCCAGGCTTTCTAAAAGAGTTCAGCTTTAATTGCCACATGAGTTCATGTTTCTCCAGAATATTCGGGATGTCTCCTTCAAGATCACCCACGTCTATGCGATCCAGGATCTGCAACTTAAAACCTGTGTGTCTTTTATGAAGAGAAAGGTGTTTGGCTAGTGCATTATCTTTACATCCAGAGCGGGGCTGCCATATCTCCCAGCATAGCTAACACAGTCCTGGGCAAATGGGAGGAGGACTTTGTGTTAAACAACACAGACTACATGCAGCATATCACATGCTATTTATGTTTTATTGACTATGTCTTTATTATGTGGCAGACTACATGCAGCATATCACATGCTATTTATGTTTTATTGACTATGTCTTTATTATGTGGCAAGGGGACACCTTGCAGCTTGGAGATTTTATCACTTACCTCAATCAAACAACCCCCTTCCTGAAGTTTACCTCTTTCCATAGCTGTACTTCAACCACTTTCTTAGATGTGCAGATTTCCAAGGACACCAACAATAACAGAATCACCACTGATCTATTCAGAAAACCAACAAGAGTTAACTTATTACTCCACAGTAAGTCTACATCCTACAAAAACTAAGTATAATAGTGAAATCCCAAGGCTATAGATTAGCTCGAATTACCACAGAGATGGAACCATTTTTGAGAAACCTGAACAACTTAGAGAATGATTTTCTCGTGAGAGGCTATGAAAGTCAGATGTTAAAAAACATCCTGGAACCCATTATAGAACTGAAAAGGACTGAACCAGTAGAAAAATGTTAAGTAATCCCACAGAGAATAACAAATGCAAAAATAGGTGCATCCTGACATACACTTTGGATTATCACAGTATCAAAAATATTATTGAAGAAAACTGGGACATTGTCACAGGAAACCCTTTTCTGATTAACATCTTAGGTGAAGCCTGACATACACTTTGGATTATCACAGTATCAAAAATATTATTGAAGAAAACTGGGACATTGTCACAGGAAACGCTTTTCTGATTAACATCTTAGGTGAAGCCCAATCATTTGTTTATATGAAGGCCAGTAATATTAGAAGTTTTGTTGAATTTAAACCTAGACCATGTGAGAAAAGCATTACAAGATGTGAAACTAATTGTACATTTTGTATATTTATACAGCAAGGTGATAGTTTTTATTGCCCTTATTTAAAGAAGATAATTAAAACCAGTGCAGGGGGCGACTGTAACACTAAAAAAGTAATTTACAGGGCACAGTGCAATGAATGTGATGCATTCTATGTGGGCAAGACTGTAAATAAACTCAAGCGAAGGATTTCATGTCATCTGTCAGAAACCCGCTCTGGATTTAAAAATAATGCACTAGCCAAACACCTTTCTCTTCATAAAAGACACACAGGTTTTAAGTTCCAGATTCTGGATCGCATAGACATGGGTGATCTTGAAGGAGACATCCCGAATATTCTGGAGAAACATGAACTCGTGGCAATTAAAGCTGAACTCTTTTAGAAAGCCGGGACTAAACTACAACTGTTCAATTAAAAGTGCACTGGAACTTAGAAAATTGCCACATTGTTTACATGACTAATTGTATTTTATTTTATTATCATGCCTGATAAAAAGTATATATATATTTAGAAAGCTTGTGAGGAAATTATTACTCTATTTTTGTTTTACTTGGATCGCTTGTCTGTGTACTTAATAAAGGATTTTTGACTGGAAACAGACTGCCTGCCTTGCTTGGATTACTTTCGAATACTTAGTAATGCTGTAGAATTATATATTTTCTATTACTTTTTGACTTGAGTTTACGTTCGCTACTTCTACTACTATTGTCTGATCTGATTAATGTACAGTGATTAACTAGAAATATATGGACTGAAAATCTTCCATACAGAGAGGTTTCTTACACTGTTTTGTTTTTAGACCCACTACACTTTAGTGGGTTGTTTTGAGACTTCGGGGATACCACGGAGATTACTTGTTTTTTAACTTACTCACTTCCAGACATTTCAAACTGCATTCATTTTTCAATGAAGTGTTTGCCACACTGTAATACTAACATTTCTTTTATCACAGTGCTCAGAGCTCTAAAAATGAATTGCTTGCACCAGGAGACAGCTAGTCTCCAAGTTAAAGCACTCAGCAGTAAGGGGAAAAAAGGCTAATAGTGTTTCAGATGCATGAAAAAAGCTTTGGTATATTTCACTCTTGACACATTATTTGGACTTCCCATGGTCAACTGCTACTGATAGTATTTGGTAATGGAAATAATGGCCAGTAACTTTGCATATACAAGACGTTTGCATGCCCTTCATATTTTTTTCTGATTTTTCAAGCCTGTTTGTCTAAAAACCTTGCCTGTAGCTTAAGCCAATAACATTATCTAAACAGCCATTATAAAAATGGGAGATTATTTCAGTTGTGTACATACAAAATGATAAATAGTTTTACACCCCATCCCAGCAGCCCAGGATTACATATTAACTGTAATTTGCCATTGTTCAGCCTTCCTTATTGCAATGTAAAGCCTGTTTGTTTTACAAGTCAGTAAAAGTACTTGCTCAGTTTAATATCTAAACATGTACAGCCATCATTGATACTTCCCCTACGTCACATTTGAAGTAGCCCTGCCTGCACACTGTACAAAATAGAGCTTTGCAATATAACATGCAGTTTACATTGCATTTTTTTACAGATATTAATGCAAACAAAAACTTTTACTTTCAGTTGCTTCAGTCCCATCAGTTTCTTTCTGAGCATTAGTGCCGTACATTTGGGGATATGCTTAGTTCACCCACCAGTTTAAAATGGTCAACAAAACTCCAGTCTTTCTAGCCACATTGTAAAACCACATTTCACATGTCTATTCCTATATCCAGTGGGATTGATGTTTTGTAGTCTCCCATTTATTCACAAATTTCAGTGTTGTTGGTCATCTTCCTGATCATCTTCATCTTCCAATACCAGTCTCTGGTTCTTTTCAGCTCCTGTGCTTTTTTCTGTTGCAGCCATTTTCCTTTATAACAATGGAAAGGGTTTCAGTGGCAAAGTCTGTGTGGGCTTGTTATTGTCAGAAGAATAAGAAGCAAGAATCTGTTTCTGCTTGCATGACTGACTCTGTTGGATAAACTTTTATTTCCTCCTTAGCCTGATCTGCATACTAAAATGTGTTGGATCCTTCAAGAAAAAAATATTGTGATGATAGCTGGGTACAGCAGTTTATAATCTCACACTTGTCTTTTGACACTCCCTGATTACTGAAATACTCTTGTGTTTCTTCTGCCTGACATACCATGAATAACTACTCTGCTGTCCCCAGTTTTTAATACCTTTCCCGTCTGCAACAGTTTTGTTAGGGATCTCTATCTTCTGCTGATGTCCTTCAAGGATGATTGGCCAAGGTGAGCATTTTGTTACAGAACCTAAACCTGGACACTTGAGGGCCGCCCCCAAGAAGCCAGGTCTGCAGTCCCATTCTCCCGGCCCCCATCGAAGTGGAGATAAGGCCGCCATTTCATCTTGTACCGGGGCTGGCAGGTTGGCCTCCCATCCTTCACCTGGCACTGTGTGGATGCCACTCTGTGAATGACACCACCCAGTAGGCAAGAGGCCCACATGCCAGGAAGCTTGAAGCGATGCACATTTGTCGATGGCTGGTACCATGGGGAGAGAGACTGAAGTGTTATGCAAAATGCACAAAGATGGGGGGACCCAGGACTATTTCCTCTGCGAGTTTCAAAACCCTAAGTGCAAGGCAAAGGGGAGAACCAGTGTCATAGAAGTTTGGATGAGGGACTGTCTTGAGGCTTTGCGGCCCAGCAGAGTTCCATTAGGCCAGGTAGATCCCCTGAGAGGCTCCAAGAGCACGTGTGACACTGCATGATTTGCCAGCAGTCAGGAGATATGTAACCCTGGAAAAGAGCTCTCTTTCCTGTGTAGAGGTTTAAGCCTGGAGGAGGGGATCCGTCCCAATGGAAGTTTGGAAGGGAGAGAGAGGGGGTGGGGAGTGACTGGGACAGGGCAGCTCCCGCCTGGGTAAGGGGGTATGGAACATGCCCCTTCTGGGAAGAAAGTCTGGAAGGGGCTGAGGCGCAGATAGTGGCAGGGCTGTGGGGGGGGGGTCTGCCAGAGCTTCCACAACAGAAGTCCTTAAGGGAGTGACTGGCGGGGACTGCAGCAGGGCCTGGAGAGCTCCTGCCTGGGTGAGAGAGATCAGGCAGCGGTCCCCATGATGGAAGTCCTTGAGGAAGCACCAGGGAAGATGGAGGAGTGGCCTGGAGAGCTCCTGCTTGGGAGAAGGCATCCAACTTCACCCCATAACCGACAGCATCCTTGAAAGTTCTCAAACTCCCCAGAGCTGCTCTGGATGGGAAAGCAGGGGGACTCTGAAGCTCCCCTGAGAAGGTCCAAGGGCATGAGTGATCCAGCATGATTTGGCAGCCTGCAGGAGACATGGAGATGATGGAGGCCCTTGACATGGGGGGGGGGGGCGCAGCTGGGACAGGTTTCTTGTCCAAGTCGAAGGGGAGGCCTGAAGGGGACGGCCCTGACAGAAGTCATTAAGGGTGCATCGGGCAGATGGGTGTGGGGCCTGGGAAGCTCCTGCCTGAGTGAGTGGGGTCAGGCAGAGCACCCTACAACAGAAGTCCTGGAGGGAGTGGCTGACGGATGGTGTCAGAGTATGGAAGGCTCCTGCCAAGGTGAAGTTATCCGACCTTACCCCATAATCATTGACATCCCCAAAAAAATCTCAGTGTCTCCAGAGCTGCTCAGGATGGGAATGCAGTGGGACTGGCTGCCCCGGGAAGCAAGGTCACCATTCAGACTGAGTGTCTAAACTGGGACATTTCTGTGTCTCAAAGACAATGTTCGGGATTCCAGGACAGAGAATTTCAAACCGGGACTGTCCTGGAAAAACTGGGACTGTTGGTCACCTTGGTCTTGGCTCTTCTCTTCGCCAGATGTGGAGCATACAAACAGTGTGCCCTCTCACTTAAATTGTGCAGTGAAACATGTCCAGGTGCTTATTTGTACTTTCATTAAATAGTTGTACTCTGCCCCTTCCCAGTTTCTCTAATAAAGTAGATTTTATGTTTTTTCTGTGTGTGCTTTATTTTTTGAAACTGGTCTTGGAAGTTTCTTGCTCAGCCAGCCTTTTCTTCATTTCAACCTTTGATTTTTATAGTTGTATCAGGTTTGTCTCAATAGCAAATTAAAGCTTCTGTTTTTATAGCCTTTTGTTATTTGATCAATTTTCATCATTGTTTATTTCAAACACCACTGACTGCATTTAATTTATTTTTCCTCTAAATTATTGAAAGCTATTTCCTGTTCCAAAACTGAAACTTGAACTGATGTTCTTCGTGTTTCACTGTTGCAGTCATTACATTTGGGTTATCCTGCTGGCAGGTCGCCCTCAGTCGGCCTGAATTCCAAAGTCTTGGGTCCTGCGTCGGTTGCTGTCACCTCTTCCCTGACGTCAGATCATCAGAGGTATAAAAGATGCAGCCGACGCCATTTTATTCAGTCTTTCTTGCCGCGCAGTGCCCGAAGCAGAAGCAGTTCGCAAGTGCTGGTCGACCGACTCCTGAGATTTTCTTGTTCGAGTTGCAGATCCGAAGTCTTCATTAAAAGCTAAGTACCCCGTTGGGGAAACTCTTTTTTTCTTGCTCCAGACCAATGTCAGAAAAAGTTAATAATTGTATTTCTTGTGGGAAACAAATACCTCATAAGGACTTACATTCTTACTGTATTCCTTGCCTAGGCCCTGACCTCGACGTTGCTAGTTGTCGGTTTTGTGCTAGATTTAACCAACACACTATTAAGCGTCAGTGCGATTTTGCATTAAGCTATTTTGGGTGAAGATTTAATTATACAATGTCGTCGGATAGCCATTCGACTACCGGAGTTCACAAAAAATGCAAAGAAAAAGACCAGCAACCGAGGTCTAAAACCGACGACGAAGCTTCTCCTAAGAAAGTCGCCAGTTCTCAGTGAGGCGCTTTCGCAGCCCCTGACGTCCGCTACTTTAGAGTCGCAGGCCGCTACCGACTCCCACGTGGAGTCAGCCAGGCCGCTGGAAACTCAAGGTATTGGAGCCTTGGAGATTATTCCCTCAGATGCTGAGCAGGCATCGGCTTCTGAGGGTGTATTCAGACCTAAACAATTATATATTAAACCAACTTCAAAGATTAAAACACCTTCAAAGGCAAAGAAACAAGTTCACCAGCCACAAGGACAGGCCTCCATGCCCAAAAAACGGATGCTCAAAATGGCCGAATATTTAATTACCTTGATCAGGGGTTCCCATCCCCCTCCTGATAAGAGGCCTAAGTAAGAGACAGACTGAATCTTCAGATCAGGTTTCCATTTCTTCTGATTCCTCTTCTGATGAGGACTATTCTCTTCCCCTCTATGAGGATTTTGATGCTGAAGAATCAATTCCTTCAGCTTCTCCTCCTGAGGACTACTCTTTTGGGGAAACCTTGCATACCATGAGGGAGCACTTTCACTGGGAGAGCCAAGATTTTGCAGAATCTAAGAAAAGGCTCAGAGACTTCCTTTTACTACCGCAACACAGGCCTCTAGCTATTCCACCTGTGTTGGACATTGCAGATGACGTGTTCTCAGAGTCTAGTCTGACCCCCTGACTGTACCTCCAGCTCCTGTTAAGCCGGACAGATACTACAAGGTCCCTGACTTTCATAAATTCCTTTTCAAAAACCATACTGCAGACCCAGAAACTATTTCTCAGGGTCCAAAAGGGGTTAAGGCTTCCACTGCAAAAAAACCTACCCCCTCTGACAGGGATTCTAGGACACTGGATAGATGGGGAAAAAAGATTTACACATCTGCTACCTTAGCTATAAGGGCCTTAAATTGCCAGTTTCATATGCGCAAATATCGGCAATATGTCATGACACTGCTTAAACAGAAAATGATGGTAAATTCTGAATGTGCAGAAAACAAAGAAATGCAGGATTAATTGCATGCAGCTGAACAAGTTGGAAAGCTTACTTTGCAATGTGGTTTTGGTTCTCTGGAGGAGGCCTGCAGGGCCGCTGTTACGGGTTCTGTCATTAGGAGGCATGCTTGGTTAAAAGAACAAAATCTGCCTGATCATGTTAAAGCAAAATTATTAGATGCTCCATTACAACATGATACCTTGTTTGGTGTTAAAGCAGAAGAGGTGTTAAAGAAAATGGAAGACAAAGCTAAAGCTATGCAAACGGTTAAGGATTTCTTACAGGTACAGCCTCCTCGATTTAGCAGACACTGGCCAACAAAGAATTGGTCCTTCCCAGTCTCAGACAAACCTCAAAGGGGCAGATCCAGACGCCCTAGAGGCAGATCACAGCCGCAAGGTTCCTACAGGTCTAAGCAATGAGGTGCTTCTACCTCCAAAGGTGGAGAAGACAAATCACAACCATATAGGAAGCAGTCCCAATGACCTCCCCCTGCCTGCAGCAAGCACTTATCTTCTGGCAGCACCCTTAGGGAGAAAACTAGCACTTTTTTCTCAAAATTGGCACATTATAACCCCGGACAAATGGGTTCTAGACATAGTGTCACAAGGCTACAAGTTTAATTTCCATACCCTGCCAAAGCCAAACGGTTGGCCAGACCTGCCCAAACATCAATGGGCAGAGGCTCAAAAACAGGTCGTAGCTCTCATGGACATGAGGGCAATTCAACAAGTGTCACAGCAAGAGCAGGGACAAGGATTTTACTCGACTGCTCTTTGTACCCAGAAAGGACAAAGCATGGAAACCTATACTGGATCTATCTATTCTAAACACTTTCCTGGATATACCAAATTCAAGATGTTGACCTTACAGCAGCTTCTGCCCGTGCTGGGCAGCAAGGCTTGGCTCGTGACTTTAGACCTAAAAGAGGCATACCTGCATGTCCCAATCTGACAATCATGCAGAAGATACCTCAGATTCAAGGCTGGCACAAAGCATTACCAATTCTCTGCACTGCCCTTTGGCTTATCTACTGTGCCCAGGGTCTTCACAAAGTGCCTGGCACCAGTAATTGCTTACTGCAGACAAAGGAATACAAATATATCCTTACTTGGACGACTGCCTCATACAAGCAGAGAACAAGGACATTCTACTACAGCATCTGACATTTGTGATAAGACTTTTAACAAGCCTAGGGTACACAGTCAACAAAAATAAATCAAAACTAGTACCCTCTCGAGAGATGATATTCCTGGGTGCAAGCTTAAATACAACTACCCAGATGGCTTATCTCATTCCAGACAAATTAAGGCAACTGACTACCTATTTCAAGGAAATGGCAACAAAGGCCCAGTTATTTGCAAGAAAAATTCTGCAGGCTTTGGGCTTCATGGCATCCTGCATCCTACTAATTCCATATGCAAGACTGCATAAGAGGAAAATTCAGTGGTACCTAAAAAGTGTCTGGACACAACATTGCCACAGCCAGGAAACAATGATTACTCTAATTCCCTGCCTACAACAGGAGTTTCGATGGTGGACAAAGGCTTGTCACCAAAACAAGGGACAGCCATTCTCACTACCCCCAGCCAGGCAGAGCCTAACGATGGATGCTTCAGATTATGCCTGGGGGGCACACATGGCAGGAAGAGGCATTCAGGGCAACCTGGTCCACAAACCAAAAGCATCTACATATCAATCAAGAAGAGATGCTAGCTGTTCAAAATGCCCTGACAGCCTTCAAGGACCTACTTCATCCGGGAAAACTACTGATAAAGACAGACAACACCACGGTCATGTGGTACATAAACAAGCAGGAGGCACTCATTCGTATCCCCTGTGCAGACAAGCCATGGCTTTATTGGACACAGCATTGACTTACCAAGTTCATCTGCAGGCACAATTCCTGCCAGGAAAGGAAAATACTCTGGCAGACGAACTAAGCAGAAACCTCATGGATCCCCACAAGTGGCACCTGGGTCCACAAGTCTTCCGCATGATAACATAGAAATGGGGACGCCTGGACATAGATCTATTTGCCTCCCCTCAAAACAGTCAACTAAAAAGATTCTGCACAAGGACTTATCACAGACAAGCTTGGAAAGTGGACGCCTTATCCTTCAACTGGACAAACCTATCAGTATATGCCTTTCCTCCACTGCCTCTCCTCCCCAAGGTACTCCTAAAGGTCAGGCAGGAGAAACCAAAAATGATTCTGATTGCCCCAGACTGGCCACGCCAGTACTGGTATCCAATCTTAAGGAACTTGTCCCAATGCCCAATCTGGACCTTACCTCATCTACTGTCCCAGCAAAACAATCAGATTCTGCACAGCCAACTCAGGACCCTAAACCTGGCAGCATGGCGGATAATGTAGTCATACAAACCACACCTCTCAGTAAAGCTGCGATGGATGTCATTTTGGAAGCCAGAAGGCCTAGTACTAGAAAATCTTTGCTGGGAAATGGAAGAGATTTTGCGCTTGGAACCAAGCTCAAGGAACTGATACAGCTAACCCAGATATTCCTCAGATTTTGCAATACTTAACTGAGATGCTGAACAAAGGCCTATCTTTTTCATCAATTAAAATCCATGCCTCTGCCATTTCGGCTCATTACAATACAGAGCCACCACTTTTTCTCATCCTTTTATTAAGGCAGTACCTCAGAGGAGCCAAAAACTTAAGGCCCCCAAGGAGAACACCAAAACCTGCATGGGACCTCAATTATGTCTTGGAAAAACTCACCTTACCTCCTTTTGAGCCAGCTGCTACTGCGGTTATAAAGTTCTTATCTTGGAAAACAGCTCTGCTCCTAGCAATGACTTCTGCAAGAAGAATTTCATAGCTAGAGGCTCTCAAGGCTATGGAACCCTTTATCATTTTTTATCCAGACAGGGTCTCCCTGAGAACAAACCCTACATTTATGCCTAAGGTGGGTATCCAGTGTAGCCCTTAACCAAAGAATTAATTTGCCAACCTTTTATCCAAATCCACAGAACAAGGGGGAGAAAATGATGCATTCTTTGGACGTACACAGACAACTTAGATTCTACATGGACAAAACTAAAGTTTTCAGAAAGACAACAATTACTAGTGGCATATGCCACAGCATCACAAGGAAAGGCTATCTCCAAGCAGACTGTTTCAAAGTGGATAGGTCACTGCATTCGTTTCTGCTACTCACAGTATGGCAAACCAGTGCCTAAGGGCATTAGGCCACATTCAACCAGAGCTGCAGCCACTTCTGCAGCCTTTCTCAGGGGAGTACCAACAAAAGACATTTTGGAGGCTGCTACTTGGATTTCAGTACATACCTTTACAAAACATTACAATCTGCCTCTTTGCTCTAAATCCAGGGCAGGCTTTGCCCCTGCAGTTCTGCAGGGTCTCATAGCCACTCCTAATGCTGTTTAGCTCCAGCTCCCCAACCATATCTTTGGGACTCAACCCAAATGTAATGACTGCAACAGTGAAACACGAAGAACATAGTACAGTTGTGTACACTTACCGTAAATGTAGATGTTCGAGTGTATTCACTGTTGCAGTCCAGGTTACCCACCTGCCATCCCCCTTATTTTTGCTGGAACTTGTCTTTACTTCTCTAATCTATACAACCTGGGTGGTGTATTTGCTTATAGATGAAGGTAAAGCTTATTTTGGTGCATATATGTTTTATTTACATAATTTTAGCCTACCCTTTTGGGGGCACCTGACATCTGAGGCAAGAAAAACTGAATAAAATGGCATTGGCTGCATCTTTTATACCCCTGACATCAGGGAAGAGGCGACAGCAACCAACGCAGGACCCAAGACTTTGGAATTCAGGCCAACCTGCCAGCTGGATAACCCAAATGTAATGACTGCAACAGTGAATACACTTTAACATCTACATTTATGGTAAGTGTACACAACTGTACTTTCTTTGCTGAATATCTGTCCGATTCTTCTCAGCCATAGTTTTCTCCTCTTTACTGATGAAGATAGGGGTCATAGGTAGGTTCATAGGTAGGTACTAGGCTATCGGCCCAAGGGCCTACGTAAGCCTAGCCAAGAAGGTTCCCTGGCTTATGCCACCCAAGAAAGTTATTTTCCTGTGCCACTGTCGAGCAGAGACACAGAAGTGATCCCCGGAGTGTATTTCCTATTTCCCATCCACTCATCAAGATTTTTCTTGAAGAGTGCTAATGAAGGTAGGTTCATAATTGATTTTTTATCTCAGGTTCTCCCAAGTTCTTCTTTGTTAGCATCCTGACAGTGTAATTACTAGCCAGTAACCACATTTTACTTGCACTGACAATTTCAGTGACTCAGTTTTCACACTGGAAGAACTCAAATTAACCTTTTTATCAGTGGCTGTCATCTTGGAAGTCCCACAAAGTCCTTGCCATTATCAAACCTCTGCGTAGTTGAGCAGTTGGTATGTGATTTTAGCTTTAAGATATTAATGTAGGTCTTTGATCAGTCCTGTTCCAACAATCAGTGAAGACATTCTCTAAATTTGTCAGCTGGTGGTGGTCCAGTAAAACCACTATCATTTGAGGCATACTTGACAGTCCCAAACTGTGAAAAGGCAGTGAGGAAGAAAATCCTAGGAGACAAGAATGTGATATCAAAATTTTATTCTTGAGGATTTGAGACATGCCTTCAACTGTCTGCCACTGCTGAGTACCCAAATGAATGGACATGTGGGAGACAGATGTTCATCTTGTTACACTGCTGCAGTCATTACACTTGGGTTATCCTGCCGTCAGGCGGTTCCCCAGTTGGCCTGAGTTCCAAAGCCTTGGTCCGGCATCGGTTGCTGTCGCCTCCTCCCTGACGTCAGTGCGACAGGGGTATTTAAGATGCACCCAACGCCATTTTCTTCAGTCTTTCTAGACCGCGCGGTGCCCGAAGCAAAAGCAGTTCACAAGTGCCGGTCGGCCGACTCCTAAGATTTTCATTCCGAATCCACAACCAAAGTCTTCTTAAAAAGCTAAGTACCCCGTTGGGGAAACTTTTTCTTGCCTCAGACCAATGTCAGTAAAAGTTAATAATTATATTTCTTGTGGGAAGCAAATACCTCATAAGGACTTCCACTCCTATTGTATTCCATGCCTAGGCCCTGACCACAAAGTCACTGGTTGTCGGTTTTGTGCTATGTTTAACAAACGCACTATTAAATGTCCGTTTGATTTTGCCCGACATTATTTTGGGAAAATTCAATTAAACCATGCCGTCTTAATGTCCGACGACCGGAATGCATAAAAAGTGCAGGGACAAGGACATGCATCCGAAGCCCAAAACTGACGACGAGGCCTCTTCTAGGCCAGTCGCCAGTTCTTCGGTTTTCAGCGAGGTGCCTACGCAGCACCTGATGACCGCTTCCACAGAACCACAGACCGCCTACGACTCCCATGTGGAGCTGGCTGGGCCTTCGGACGCACTAGGTTTTCAGCTTTCCGATCCTAACCCTACAGAGGGAACCAAAGTAGCTGAGCAATCCAAAGCTACAGTGGGTGTTTTCAGACCTACCCAGTTAACTATTAAATCCTCTACTAAGTCTAAGCCCTCCTTAAAAGCAAAGAAACAGACACAACTCTCTCCAGGACAGGCTTCCATGCCTAAAAGACAAATGCTAAAAATGGCCAAAGACCTAAATTAAAGGCCCAGACAGTATGCAGATTATGAATCTTCAGACCAGGTGTCCATTTCCTCAGCCTCATCCTCAGACCTAGGATATTCTTTACCCCCTTATGAGGATTCTGATGCTGAGGAATCAATTCCCTCGGCCTCTCCGCCTGAGGATTACTCCTTTGGGGAGACCTTACACACCATGAGGGAACATTTCCATTGGGAAGGCCAAGATTACTCAGAATCCAAGAAAAGGCTCAGAGACTTCCTTTTATTGCCTCAACACAGACCCCTTGCTATCCCACCAGTTTTAAATATTGTGGATGATGTGTACACTGAATCCAGTTTAAACCCTGACTCCTTACCCCCAGCCCCAGTTAAACCTGATAGATATTACAGAGTCCCTGACTCTCACAAATTTCTGTACAAAAGCCATGTTGCTGACCCTGATACTATTTCCCAGGGACCCAAAGGGATTAAGGCCTCATTAGCAAAAAAAAACCCAGTTCCCTCTGACAGATTCCAGAGCATTAGACAGATGGGGAAAGAAGGTATATACGTCTGCAACTTTAGCAATGAGAGCCTTGAATTGCCAGTTTTACATGCTAAAATATTAGCAATTTTTGATGTCTCAGTTGAAACAAAAGATGCTTCCAGACTCAGATCCTCCTAATTTTAAAGAAATGCAGGATTTATTGCATGCAGCTGAACAAGTGGGAAAACATACTTTACAATGTGGGTTTGATTCCTTAGAGGCCTCCTGTAGAGCAGCAGTTACAGCCTCTGTCATTAGAAGGCATGCTTGGTTAAAAGAACATATGCTACCAGATCATGTTGAGGTCAAATTATTGAATGCACCCTTGCAATGGGATGTGCTGTTTGGAGTTAAGGCAGAGGAGGTATTAAAGATGATGGAGGATAAGGCAAAATCTATGCAAACGGTGAAAGATTTCTTACAGGTTCAGCCTCCTCGTTTTAGCAGGAAATTGGCCAACAAAGAATTGGTCTTTTCCAGTCACAGACAGACCACAAAGTGGCAGATACAGACGCCCAAGAGGTAGAGGTCAGGCACAAGGCCCTTACAGGCCTCGACAGTGGGGTACACCAGGTCAGAAAGAAGTGGAAGACAGGCCTCAACCTTATAAAAAGCAGCCTCAATGACTTTCTACTGCAGCTGCCAAACAGCTCTCTTGGCAGCCCCCTTAGGAGGAAAACCGGCACTTTTCTATCACAATTGGCATTGCATCACCAAAGATAAATGGGCTCTCAACATTGTATCTCAAGGTTACAGGTTCCACTTTCACACTCTGCCAAGGTTAAAAGGAATGCAAATTCTGCCACCAAATCAATGGGCAGAGGCTCAAAAACAAATTACAGCACTCATGGACATGAGAGCTATTCAAAAGGTGCCACCACAGGAGCAAGGACAAGGATTTTACTCTCTTTCTGGTTCCCAGAAGGGACAAAGCCTGGAAGACCCATTCTGGACCTTTCTTCTCTAAACACTTACCTGGATGTTCCAAAATTCAAAATGTTGACACTACAGCAGCTTCTTCCCATGCTGGGCATGAAAGCTTGTCTCGTGATATTGGACCTCAGAGAGGCATACCTGCATGTCCCTA
The DNA here is from genome assembly GCF_019279795.1 of Protopterus annectens. Taxonomy (NCBI): domain Eukaryota; kingdom Metazoa; phylum Chordata; order Ceratodontiformes; family Protopteridae; genus Protopterus; species Protopterus annectens. The sequence continues at coordinate 1,872,840,385 of NC_056725.1, read as the reverse complement.
TCAGACAAAACTGCAGAAGATACCTCAGATTTCTAGCTGGTTCAATGCACTATCATTTCTCTGCACTGCCCTTTGGCTTATCTACTGCGCCCAGGGTCTTCACAAAGTGCCTGGCACCAGTAATTGCATTTTGCAGGCAAAAAGGAATTCAGATGTACCCATACCTGGACGACTGCCTGATTCAAGCAGAGAGCAAGGACATTCTACTAAAACATCTGGCGTATGTAAAAAAGTTATTAAGTTGCCTGGGGTACACAGCAAACGAAAAGAAATCAAAACTAGTGCCCTCACAAAAGATAATATTCCTGGGTGCCAGCTTGAACACAACGGCCCAGATGGCTTATCTCACGCCAGACAAGCAAGGACAACTGACTCAATATTTTCATTTAATGGCAACAAAGACCCAACTCCCTGCAAGAAAAATTCTGAAGGCCTTGGGCTTCATGGCATCTTGCATACTACTAATTCCATATGCCAGACTGCATATGAGGAAACTTCAATGGTACCTAAAGAGTGTATGCTCTCAGCACTGTCAAAGTTTGGAAACCGTTATACCACTAATTCCTTGCCTTCAACAGGAGTTTCGATGGTGGGCTCAAGCTTGTCACCTCAACAAGGGACAGCCTTTCACTCAACCCACAGCCAGGCAAACACTGACAACAGATGCATCGGATTACACCTGGGGAGCACACATGGCAGGAGAATGTATCCAGGGCGAGTGGCCCACAGAGCAAAGACATGTCCACATCAATCGAAAAGAGATGCTAGCCGTACAAAATGCAATTATAGCTTTCAAGGACCTGCTGCATCCAGGACAATATTTCTAAAGACGGACAACACCACACTTATGTGGAGCACACACTCCTACCCCCTCTGCAGACAAGCCATGACCTTGTGGAACACATCTCTAAACTACCAAGTTCATCTGCAAGCACAATTCCTGCCAGGAGAGAAAAATACAGTGGCAGACAACCTAAGCAGAAACATCATGGATCCCCACGAATGGAAATTGGACCCACAAGTATTCAGAATGATAACACAAAAATGGTGGAGCCCGGACATAGATCTATTTGCATCCCCAATGAACTGCTAATTACAGAAATTCTGCACAAGGAGCTACCATCCACAAGCCTGGAAAGTGGATGCCCTCTCATTCAGCTGGAAAAAACTACAAGTATACGCTTTCCCTCCTTTACCTCTCCTTCCAAAGGTACTCATAAAAGCCAAGTAGGAAGAGCCAAAAATTATCCTGATTGCACCAGACTGGCCACGCCAGCACTGGTACCCAATCCTAAAGAACTTAGCACAAGAACCACCCTGGATTTTGCTTCAAATCCCACAGCTGTTGACACAGCGCAACAATCAGATACTTCACAGCCAGCTAAAGGCCTTAAATCTAGCTGCATGAAAAATTCCTTAGTCAGGCAAGCAATGCCTCTCTCCAAAGCTGTTGTGGATGTCATTCTGGAGGCCGGAAGGCGTAGCACCAGGAAAACCTACTCTGGGAAAATGGAAGAGCTTCTATGCCTGGATCCAAGCACACAGCCTTGACCCTCTTGTCCCAAACATTCCTCAGATACTTCAATACTTAACTGAGATGCTGGACAAGGGCCCCTCCTCCTCATCCATCAAGATCCACGCCTCCGCTATTTCTGCTCATTACAACACGGATCCACCAATTTTTTCTAATCCTTTGCTCAAACAATACCTCAGAGAGGCTAAAAACATAAGACTGCCCCATAGAGCACCTACACCAATTTGGGACCCAACTTTACCTCCTTTTGAGCCAGCTAACACAGCAGAATTAAAATACACCTCTTGGAAAACTGCTCTGCTACTGGGAATAACATCAGCACGAAGCGTTTCAGAATTACAGGCACTAATGGCAGTAGAACCTTTCCTCATCTTCCACCAGGATAGGGTGTCTTTAAGAACTAATCATACTTTTATGCCAAAGGTGGTATCAAGTGTGGCTCCAAACCAAACTATCCACTTGCCAACTTTCTATCCAAAACCACAGAACAAAGAGGAAAGACTACTACATTCTTTGGACATTCACAGGCAGTTACTCTTCTACTTGGACAAAACCAAAGCTTTCAGAAAATCTGAGCAATTATTGGTAGCATACGCTGCAGGAGCACAGGGAAAAGCCATTTCAAAGCAGACTATTTCAAAATGGATAGGACACTGTATACGTTTCTACCATAACCACCATGGGAAACCTGTACCTAGCAGCATTAGATCTCACTCCACTAGGGCAACAGCCACTTCAGCTGCCTACCTCAGAGGAGTACCTACCAAGGATATTTTGGAAGCAGCAACATGGAGTTCTGTGCATACGTTCACCGAACATTACCATTTGCCTTTATACTCCAAATCCAGAGCTGGCTTCGTCACTGCTGCCCTGAAGGGTCTTATAGCCACCCCTAATGCCTTATAGATCCAGCCTCCCTACCTCAACTTTGGGATTCCACCCAAGTATAATGACTGCAGCAGTGTAACACGATGAACATAGTACAGTTTTGTACCTACCATAAATGTAGATGTTCGAGTGTAAACACTGCTGCAGTCCAGGTTACTCTCCCTCCTTCCCCTCTTACTTTCTGGTACTTACTAGCTCATCTACCCTTTATTTCCTATGGGGAGTATTTGCTGGTAACTAAAAATGGTTGTTTGCTTTTCTTTTGTATATTTTACTAGCAAATTGAATTGCCTACCTGTTTGGGGGCACCTGACATCTGGGGCAAGAAAAAACGAAGAAAATGGCAACGGCTGCATCTTAAATACCCCTGTCGCACTGACGTCAGGGAGGAGGCGACAGCAACTGACGCTAGACCAAGACTTAGGAACTCAGGCCGACTGGGGAACTGCCTGACGGCAGGATAACCCAAGTGTAATAACTGCAGCAGTGTTTACACTCGAACATCTACATTTATAGTAGGTACAAAACTGTACTTTTGCATCAGCTTTGACCCCCCCCCCCTTCAAGTGATTTCCATAGGGAATTGTTTAATGTCCTCCTATTCCTATGTTGCAGTATTCATACTGTGGAATTTCCTGCCTCAGGCGACCCAATGTCCGCTCCTGTATAAAAGCTTAAGCCTGGCTGCTGTAGGTGCGTGGGATACCACACGCAGGGCCATAAACCAGGGACCATAAGAGTGACGTCTGCACGCACAGACCTCAGAACTTTTCAGCTGCAGATGGCGTTACTTCGACTGCTTCTCTCACATAGCCGAAGACTTCTAAAGATAAGTACCCTGTTGGGGATTTTTTTCTCTTGCATATGCTTGAATTTGGTTGCTGTAGATTCCCTTTTAGCTGATGTCTGAAAAGCGCAAATATAACTGCAGGCATCACATACTGTACAAAAACTCTGACGACCGGTGTGTGTTTTGCTTAGGAAAGAAGCATGACCATAAGGCCTGCCCCATTTGTCAGTCCTTATTGCCAAAGACCCTGCTCAGGCTGAGGATAAAAGAAAGGTTTATCTTTTTCAAAAGACTCCGCCTGTACCAAACAGAGGTCCCAAAGGTATGTTCACTTGTTATCATTGCGTAGTTTGCAAACACATGTGGACTGGCAGCAGCTTCACTTTCGTGCACTGTTATCTAACAGTCAAATTTCACAACCACTTTGACTGTCATGCCATGTTCCTAGTGTACGCTGCTGCATGTAACTCCTGCCCAGCATTTTACGTGGGAAAAACTATCAGAAAATTATCTGATAGAGTAAAGGAACATTTATCTGCCATCAGACGAAAAGACGACAGTAATGCGCTAGGTAAGCAGAGTGCACTATGCACAAACTTCAACGGGTTTATATTCATAGTACTGGAACAAGTTGGACAGTTTTTTGGAGACTGTGAAACTCTGTTAGAGTTAAAAGAACTGAGGTGGCAGTTACTTTTAAACTCGGACACTCATCCAGGACTTAATGACTCTCTGAACATTAAATGTGCATTAAGATGGGCAAATTAACATGTACTGAATGTTTGTTTTGACTACACTACTTCTTAAACAGTGATAGAACATAAGCAAAGGTTCCACTGCTATTACAGGGTCAGTCCTAAGATTTTCCAGCTTCTAGTTTAATTGGAAATATAACTATCAGTTAAAAGTAAACACAATAACATTGTAAAAAAAACAATGGTATTGAGTATATATTCAACTCACTCTTAGTTATAGGTTCATAGGTTCATAGATCAGTACTAAGCTAACTGCCCTTGCGAGCCATTTTAAGCCTAGCCAATTATCCCTTGTGAGACTCAAACCCTGCACCTTGTGTTTGTAAGGCAAACACCTTAACCATTAGGCCACCATCCCAACCCTAGTTTCAAAAGTTGTTATAACACACACATCACAATGACTATTGGTAAGAATTGAAAACATTTTCATTGGCCCTTGTATTAAAAAAATAGGCAAATTGGTATTCCTGTATAAGAAATTT